>NC_041385.1:361184835-361279747 GCF_002162155.2 Triticum dicoccoides
TGTTCTCGATTTCCAGATCACGCGATACTCCGAGTCGTGACAGAGAAGGACTCCCCAACTTCCGAGCCATCCGCAGAAGAAAAATAGTTCCAATTTCAAAAAAAAAACTAAGTCTGGAAAATTCTGGCTAGGCAGTTTTTAGACCATTTGTAGACTTTTTCGAAAAAATTTTGTTGCGGAGCAAAAAAAAAAGAGGAAAAAAAGTGCAAAAAAAAAGAGAAAAAAAATTCAGAGTGTCCTCCTCCCTTGTTTACGTGCCGCGCCGTGATTTTGTTGGTGTTCTAGGCTCGCGTCTCTAGCACAGTCTAGCCTAGGACCAGCACAGTACCGTCGTTGAGCGTTTATTCAACTTTGCATCTCTGAATTGATTATTGCTGACCCTTTTTGCTACCATATTTGATGAGGACATGACTACCTTGGATATGACCAAAAATATTGCATATATGCATATTTGTCAGGTGATTTCTAGTGCAAACTATTCAATAATCTATTTATGTTATCCAGAACAAAAATACTTCACACACTTTTGTGTTTTGTCTAATTGCAGGTGTATGGGACATTTGTACAATCCACATATGAATATAAGGAAGAAAGAGATGTTTATTTGCTGTCCAAAAAGTTCTCTCACGTCACTTTTGGCCCAAGAGAAGATAGAGTCCAAGTCTCTCACGTTCTGGATTCAGATTCGGACTGCACAGACACACCTGACTCAAAACGCACACAAGTTTTTCATACGGACTCCGAATTGGGTGATTCTTTTTTTGTTGGAAACTAGATTTCGTGCACTTTCCAACCCAATTGGAATCACCTTCAAATTCGTCCGGAGCGTTGAGTTGTGGACGAAACAATCTGATGCTACAGCAGAATCCGAGTCAAACTACAAGTCCAAAGGTGTTACATCACCTCCACTTGGGCCCATTGGCCTTGTACGACCTAGATTTAGTTTTAGGCTGCCTTGGGACGTCCTCCCACCTCCTTGGCCTCCACCCCTTGCTCATATATAAGTAGATCCATCTAGTAGCTTTTCCTTGGGATTTGTTTAGTTAAAAGTTAGCCATTGCAACTTCGTGTACTTCGTTTGTGTCCAACGACCAGACCAAGACCGCTTCCGGATCCCCACCATTATGAATACTTCATATATATTTGCAATATTCAGATTGCTTTATCATATTCTTGCTCGTTCTTCGATTGCTTGCAGGAATAGACCTTCGTGGTCAGGCTGACCGTGCTTCCAGCATCGTCAGTAACCTCAGGAGATTGGTTTAGCGATTGCTAAGGCGCAACGTCGTGCACGTTTGTAGTCGGATCGTCAAAGTCGTCTCCACCAAATCGATAGTTATCATCTCATTGAAAGATCAGGACCTCGCCTCTATCAATATTATAAGCCTTCCCAGCTCCACATACATCTACGTCGTGCGTTTGACTCTCCCTGGTAATCGCTCTATCCAAGCTTTGAGAGTTTTGACTACAACGGTTGCCGATCACCGCCTGCTGCTGGGTAAGAACTGGTAAGAATTTGAGTTTTGCTTGACGGGTTTGTGACACCCCCCACCACCACTTGTTCGTAGTCTGTAGGATCATATTCTTGTGTGTTTCTATTGCTGCTAACCATGCCAGGATCACAAGCCGACGAGATTGACTGGGAGAATTTATCAAACAAGGAGCTTCATGATAAGTTTCAGCAAATGATGACTGAACAGGTGCAAGATGTGCTGAACAATTTTGAAGAGGCCATGGAGAAGATCACTGGCCTTGAGAAGACGTTCGAAACAAAGCTCGATAACAAGTTTAATGAATTGCTCGCGCGTCTTCCACCACCACCACCCGCTGCACCTAACGCACCTCTCCAACAACAACAACAACAACAACGACTACCTCCACGTCGCGAAACAGACCTCCGCCGAGCGAGCCGTGCTCCTCTTGCGTTTGGCCAAACTGTTGGTGCTGCTGTTGATACTTCTGTGGCTCCTGCTGCTGATGCGGAGGAGGATGATTATGTGGGAGATTATGAGGATGAGGTTGATCAAAATCAGCACTACGTGCAGCCACCTGTACCACCACCAGCAGGTCGACCTCAGGTATATATTCGTAATGGTAGGCCTGCACCACCACCTCAGGTACGAGATGATGTCCATATTCCTAAACTGAAATTGAATATTCCACCATTTGAGGGTAGATATGTTCCTGATATATATCTTACTTGGGAGTTAGAAACTGAACAATGATTTACATGTTTACAATATCCTGAGGAGAGACGAGTTGCTACTTCTGTTTGTGCTTTCACTAGTTTTGCATGTGTATGGTGGTCTGAACATTGTAGATTATATCCTATTCCAACTACTTGGGCTTCTTTCAAAACCGCTATGCGTACACGTTGGGTTCCACCATATTATCAACGTGAATTGCTTCAAAAATTGCAGCGTTTAAGAGAAGGAAAAAATTCCGTAGAAGAATATTATCAGGAATTACAAACTGGCATGATTCGATGTGGTATTGTTGAGGAGAATGTAGCTATGCTTGCACGTTTTCTGGGTGGATTAAATAGAGAGATTCAGACCATTCTAGACTATAAGGAGTATACTAATATCACTCATTTATTCCATCTTGCTTGTAAAGCTGAACGTGAAGTGCAGGATCGACAAGCATTGGCGCGAACTAACTTTTCTGCAGGCCGACCTTCATCATGGACACCGCGTGCATCTTCTACTTCAACTGCACCAGCACCTCAATCAGGTGCCTCCTACAGCCGTGATACAAGAAAACAGGAACAACCACCATTATCTGCCAAGAGCGCACCTGCCGGGCCTGCACAGAGTTCTTCTTCTTCCAGGGCATCAACAGGGCACACAAGTGATATTATTTGTCGTCGTTGTAAGGGAGGAGGTCATTATGCGAAAGAGTGCAAATCTCCGCGTGTGATGATTGCTACCGAGGGTGGTGGATATGAGTCCGCTAGTGACTATGATGAGGAGACATTGGCTCTTATTACACGTGAAGAACATGGTGGAGATGATTCTGATCATGAGACGCAATACATGGCTCCTGAAGACGCTGACAGGTATGAATGTTTAGTTGTTCAACGTGTTTTGAGTGTGCAGGTCACAGAAGCTGAGCAAAATCAGAGGCACAATTTGTTCCATACCAAGGGAGTTGTGAAGGAACGTTCTGTGCGCGTCATAATAGACGGAGGGAGCTGCAACAACTTGGCTAGCATGGAGATGGTGGAGAAGCTTTCTCTCACCACAAGACCACATCCACATCCTTAGTACATCCAATGGTTCAACAACAGCGGCAAGGTTAAGGTAACACGTACTGTTCGTGTGCATTTTAGTATCTCTACATATGCTGATTATGTTGATTGTGATGTGGTACCTATGCAAGCATGTTCCTTATTACTTGGTAGACCATGGCAATTTGATAAAAATTCTGTACACCATGGTAGAAACAATCACTATACTCTTGTTCATAAGGATAAAAATATTACTTTGCTTCCTATGACTCCTGACTCTATTTTGAAAGATGATATTAATAGAGCTAATAAAGCAAACAGGAGAAGAATAAGAGTGAAAATCAGATTGTGGCAAAAGAATTTGAGCAACAAATGAAGCCTAATAATAAACCATCTAGTGTTGCTTCTGAAATTAAATTGAAAAGTGCATGTTTATTTGCCACCAAATCTGATATTGATGAGCTAGATTTCAGCAAATCTGTTTGCTATGCTTTTGTGTGCAAAGAGGCATTATTTTCATTCGAGGACGTGCCTTCCTCTTTGCCTCCTGCTGTCACTAACATTTTGCAGGAGTTCGCTGACGTTTTTCCACAAGACGTGCCACCGGGATTACCGCCTATTCGAGGGATTGAGCATCAGATTGACTTAATTCCCAGTGCTTTACTGCCAAACCATGCACCATACCGTACCAATCCAGAGGAGACGAAGGAGATTATGCGTCAAGTATAAGAGCTTCTCGACAAAGGTTATATACGCGAATCCCTTAGTCCTTGTGTTGTTCCTATTATTCTAGTGCCGAAAAAGGATGGTACATCACATATGTGTGTTGATTGTAGAGGCATTAATAATATTACTATTCGTTATCGTCATCCTATTCCTAGGCTAGATGATATGCTTGATGAATTGAGTGGCTCTACAATATTCTCCAAAGTTGATTTGTGTCGTGGCTACCATCAAATTCATGTGAAATTGGGAGATGAACGGAAAACAACATTTAAAACTAAGTTTGGATTATATGAGTGGTTAGTCATGCCTTTTGGGTTAACTAATGCACCTAGTACTTTCATGAGATTAATGAACGAAGTTTTACGTGCTTTCATTGGACGATTTGTGGTAGTTTACTTTGATGACATATTGATTTATAGCAGATCTTTGGAAGAACATTTGGAACATTTACGTGCTGTTTTTATTGCTCTACGTGATGCACGTTTGTTTGGTAACCTTGGGAAGTGCACCTTTTGCACCGACCGAGTATCTTTTCTTGGCTATGTTGTTACTCCACAGGGAATTGAAGTTGATAAAGCCAAGATTGAAGCTATTGAGAGTTGGCCGCAGCCCAAAACGGTCACACAAGTGAGGAGTTTTCTTGGCCTCGCTGGATTCTATAGGCGTTTTGTGAGAGATTTAAGCACCATTGCTGCACCTCTCAATGAGCTTACAAAGAAAGATGTGCCTTTTCTTTGGGGTACCGCACAGGAAGAAGCCTTCACGGTATTGAAAGATAAGTTGACACATGCTCCTTTACTCCAACTTCCTGATTTTAATAAGACTTTTGAGCTTGAATGTGATGCTAGTGGAATTGGATTAGGAGGTGTGTTATTACAAGATGGCAAACCTGTTGCATACTTTTCTGAAAAATTGAGTGGGCCTAGTCTGAGTTATTCTACTTATGATAAAGAATTATATGCTCTTGTTCGGAATTTAGAAACATGGCAACATTATTTATGGCCCAAAGAATTTGTTATACATTCTGATCATGAATCTTTGAAACATATTAAAAGTCAAGCTAAACTGAATCGTAGACATGCTAAATAAGTTGAATTCATTGAGACTTTCCCTTATGTCATTAAACACAAGAAGGGAAAAGAAAATGTTATTGCTGATGCATTGTCTCGTCGCTATACTATGCTTTCACAACTTGACTTCAAAATATTTGGTTTGGAGACTATCAAAGATCAATATGTGCATGATGCTGATTTTAAAGATGTAATGCAGAATTGTAAAGAAGGAAGAATGTGGAACAAGTTTGTTGTTAACGATGGATTTGTGTTTCGTGCTAACAAGCTATGCATTCCAGCTAGCTCCGTTCGTCTTTTGTTGTTGCAGGAGGCGCATGGAGGAGGATTAATGGGACACTTTGGCGTGAAGAAGACGGAGGACGTACTTGCTACACATTTCTTTTGGCCAAAGATGAGACGGGATGTTGAGCGTTTTATTGCTCGCTGCACTACATGTCAAAAAGCTAAGTCACGACTCAATCCTCATGGTTTATATATGCCTTTGCCTGTACCTAGTGTTCCTTGGGAGGATATATCTATGGACTTTGTTTTAGGTTTACCTCGAACAAAGAAGGGGAGGGATAGCATATTTGTTGTCGTGGATAGATTCTGGAAAATGGCACACTTTATACCATGTCATAAAAGTGATGATGCTGTTAATGTTGCTGATTTGTTCTTTCGTGAAATTATTCGCTTGCATGGTGTGCCAAATACTATTGTTTCAGATCGTGATACTAAATTTCTTAGCCACTTTTGGAGATGTTTATGGGCTAAGTTGGGGACTAAACTGCTTTTTAGTACTACTTGTCACCCCCAAACTGATGGACAAACTGAAGTAGTCAATAGAACGTTGTCTACTATGCTTAGGGCTGTTTTGAAGAATAATAAGAAAATGTGGGAGGAATGCTTGCCTCATATTGAATTTGCTTATAATCGTTCATTGCATTCTACTACTAAGATGTGCCCTTTTGAAGTTGTGTATGGTTTCCTACCTCGTGCACCTATTGATTTGTTGCCTCTTCCATCTTCGGAGAAGGTTAATTTTGATGCTAAACAACGTGCTGAATTGATGTTAAAAATGCATGAGTTAACTAAGGAAAACATTGAGCGTATGAATGCTAAATATAAACTTGCTGGAGATAAGGGTAGAAAACATGTTGTGTTTGCACCTGGAGATCTTGTTTGGTTACATTTGCGTAAGGATAGATTTCCTGATTTGCGCAAATCAAAGCTAATGCCACGTGCTGATGGTCCCTTTAAGGTGTTAGAGAAAATAAATGATAATGCATATAAACTTGAGCTGCCTGTAGATTTTGGGGTTAGTCCCACTTTTAACATTGCAGATTTGAAGCCTTATTTGGGTGAGGAAGATGAACTTCCGTCGAGGACGACTTCATTTCAAGAAGGGGAGGATGATGAGGACATCAATACAATTGTTACACCCACAGCCCCTGCTGCTATACATACTGGACCAATTACTAGAGCTCGTGCACGCCAACTAAATTACCAGGGCCTAGCTTGGAGAAGGATGAACATTGGAGCAAGAACAAGCATGGAGATGATGGCATGCGCAAGGGGAACAAGAACGGAGTTACAAGTGATGATTTCAGGACTTTGAAGCCACCATAATGGGTGCATGAAGCCTTGGACG
The DNA here is from genome assembly GCF_002162155.2 of Triticum dicoccoides. NCBI lineage: Eukaryota > Viridiplantae > Streptophyta > Magnoliopsida > Poales > Poaceae > Triticum > Triticum dicoccoides. The sequence continues at coordinate 361,191,494 of NC_041385.1, forward strand.
AAATATACAAGATGCCACTTCATAAATTTCGTCCCGAGGCTATTTTAGGTGCTGCGTCACCTTATTATTGGGCCAGGCCCATGTAATTTTGAAATACATAAGTATAGGCTATTTTTAGAGTCCGTATGTGTGGGGAAACAAGAGATAGGGTTGATTTCGGACCCCTCCACCAAGGGCCACGAAATTCCCCCCCTCTTCCTCCATATATACAGCCCTTAGGGCATCGTTTAGACTTTGGGTTTTGTTTAGAATAAAAGTTCGCCATAGCTGCAACTTCGCGTACTTCGTTTGTGTTCAACGACCAGACAAAGGCGTCACAGAACCCCACCTTGATCAATAAAGCTTTCATCTTATATTCGCAATATCCAGATTGCAATCTCAGTTTCTTGCGTGTTCTTCGTTTGCTCGCAGGAAACAGACCCTCGTGGTCAGGTTGATCGTGCTCCGGCGTGGTCAATAACCTCTCGGAGTTGGTTTAGCGATTGCTAAGGCGCGACGTCCTCGCACGTTCGTAGTCGGATCGTCAAAGTCGACTGCCACCAAAGCGATATCGATCATCTCATCGAAAGACGGGACACCTTTGCCTCTATCACTCTTGTTCGGACTTTAGAAACATGGCAACATTATTTATGGCCCAAAAATTTGTTATACATTCTGATCATGAATCTTTGAAACATATTAAAATTCAAGCTAAACTGAATCGTAGACATGCTAAATGGGTTGAATTCATTGAGACTTTCCCTTATGTCATTAAACACAAGAAGGGAAAAGAAAATATTATTGCTGATGCATTGTCTCGTCGCTATACTATGCTTTCACAACTTGACTTCAAAATATTTGGTTTGGAGACCATCAAAGATCAATATGTGCATGATGCTGATTTTAAAGATGTAATGCAGAATTGTAAAGAAGGAAGAATGTGGAACAAGTTTGTTGTTAACGATGGATTTGTGTTTCGTGCTAACAAGCTATGCATTCCAGCTAGCTCCGTTCGTCTTTTGTTGTTGCAGGAGGCGCATGGAGGAGGATTAATGGGACACTTTGGCGTGAAGAAGACGGAGGACGTACTTGCTACACATTTCTTTTGGCCAAAGATGAGACGGGATGTTGAGCGTTTTATTGCTCGCTGCACTACATGTCAAAAAGCTAAGTCACGACTCAATCCTCCTGGTTTATATATGCCTTTGCCTGTACCTAGTGTTCCTTGGGAGGATATATCTATGGACTTTGTTTTAGGTTTACCTCGAACAAAGAAGGGGAGGGATAGCATATTTGTTGTTGTGGATAGATTCTCGAAAATGGCACACTTTATACCATGTCATAAAAGCGATGATGCTGTTAATGTTGCTGATTTGTTCTTTCGTGAAATTATTCGCTTGCATGGTGTGCCAAATACTATTGTTTCAGATCGTGATACTAAATTTCTTAGCCACTTTTGGAGATGTTTATGGGCTAAGTTGGGGACTAAACTGCTTTTTAGTACTACTTGTCACCCCCAAACTGATGGACACACTGAAGTAGTCAATAGAACGTTGTCTACTATGCTTAGGGCTGTTTTGAAGAATAATAAGAAAATGTGGGAGGAATGCTTGCCTCATATTGAATTTGCTTATAATCGGTCATTGGATTCTACTACTAAGATGTGCCCTTTTGAAGTTGTGTATGGTTTCCTACCTCGTGCAGCTATTGATTTGTTGCCTCTTCCATCTTCGGAGAAGGTTAATTTTGATGCTAAACAACGTGCTGAATTGATTTTAAAAATGCATGAGTTAACTAAGGAAAACATTGAGCGTATGAATGCTAAATATAAACTTGCTGGAGATAAGGGTAGAAAACATGTTGTGTTTGCACCTGGAGATCTTGTTTGGTTACATTTGCGTAAGGATAGATTTCCTGATTTGCGCAAATCAAAGTTAATGCCACGTGCTGATGGTCCCTTTAAGGTGTTAGAGAAAATAAATGATAATGCATATAAACTTGAGCTGCCTGCAGATTTTGGGGTTAGTCCCACTTTTAACATTGCAGATTTGAAGCCTTATTTGGGTGAGGAAGATGAACTTCCGTCGAGGACGACTTCATTTCAAGAAGGGGAGGATGATGAGGACATCAATACAATTGTTACACCCACAGCCCCTGCTGCTATACATACTGGACCAATTACTAGAGCTCGTGCACGCCAACTAAATTACCAGGTACTTTCGTTTCTTGGTAATGATTCTAATGTTCATGAAAATATGATGCTGCCTAAATTGGATACATTTGTTTTGCTTACAAATGAAGGGCCTAGCTTGGAGAAGGATGAACATTGGAGCAAGAACAAGCATGGAGATGATGGCATGCCCAAGGGGAACAAGAACGGAGTTACAAGTGATGATTTTAGGACTTTGAAGCCACCATAATGGGTGCATGAAGCCTTGGACGAAATATACAAGATGCCACTTCATAAATTTCATCCCGAGGCTATTTTAGGTGCTGCGTCACCCTATTATTGGGCCAGGCCCATGTAATTTCGAAATACATAAGTATAGTCTATTTTTAGAGTCCGTATGTGTGGGGAAACAAGAGATAGGGTTGATTTCGGACCCCTCCACCAAGGGCCACGAAATTCCCCCCTCTTCCTCCATATATACAGCCCTTAGGGCATCGTTTAGACTTTGGGTTTTGTTTAGATTAAAAGTTCGCCATAGCTGCAACTTCGCGTACTTCGTTTGTGTTCAACGACCAGACAAAGGCGTCACAGAACCCCACCTTGATCAATAAAGCTTTCATCTTATATTCGCAATATCCAGATTGCAATCTTAGTTTCTTGCTTGTTCTTCGTTTGCTCGCAGGAAACAGACCCTCGTGGTCAGGTTGATCATGCTCCGGCGTGGTCAATAACCTCTCGGAGTTGGTTTAGCGATTGCTAAGGCGCGACGTCCTCGCACGTTCGTAGTCGGATCGTCAAAGTCGACTTCTACCAAAGCGATATCCATCATCTCATCGAAAGACGGGACACCTTTGCCTCTATCAACAGCGTTCTTCTTCTTCCATGGCATCAACAAGGCACACAAGTGATATTATTTGTCGTCGTTGTAAGGGAGGAGGTCATTATGCGAGAGAATGCAAATCTCCGCGTGTGATGATTGCTACCGCGGATGGTGGATATGAGTCTGCCAGTGACTATGATGAGGAGACTTTGGCTCTTATTACATGTGAAGAACATGGTGGAGATGATTCTGATCATGAGACGCAATACATGGGTCCTGAAGACGCTGACAGGTATGAATGTTTAGTTGCTCAACGTGTTTTGAGTGTGCAGATCACACAAGTTGAGCAAAATCAGAGGCACAATTTGTTCCATACCAAGGGAGTTGTGAAGGAACGTTCTGTGCGCGTCATCATAGACGGAGGGAGCTGCAATAACTTGGCTAGCATGGAGATGGTGGAGAAGCTTTCTCTCACCACAAGACCACATCCACATCCTTACTACATCCAATGGTTCAACAACAGCGGCAAGGTTAAGGTAACACGTACTGTTCGTGTGCATTTTAGTATCTCTACATATGCTTGTTGATTGTGATGTGGTACCTATGCAAGCATGTTCCTTATTACTTGGTAGACCATGGCAATTTGATAAAAATTCTGTACACCATGGTAGAAACAATCACTATACTCTTGTTCATAAGGATAAAAATATTACTTTGCTTCCTATGACTCCTAATTCCATTTTGAAAGATGATATTAATAGAGCTAATAAAGCAAAACAGGAGACGAATAAGAGTGAAAATCAGAATGTGGCAAAAGAATTTGAGCAACAAATGAAGCCTAATAATAAACCATCTAGTGTTGCTTCTGAAATTAAATTGAAAAGTGCATGTTTATTTGCCACCAAATCTGATATTGATGAGCTAGATTTCAGCAAATTTGTTTGCTATGCTTTTGTGTGCAAAGAGGCATTATTTTCATTCGAGGACGTGCCTTCCTCTTTGCCTCCTGCTGTCACTAACATTTTGCAGGAGTTCGCTGACGTCTTTCCACAAGACGTGCCACCGGGATTACCGCCTATTCGAGGGATTGAGCATCAGATTGACTTAATTCCCGGTGCTTCACTGCCAAACCGTGCACCATACCGTACCAATCCAGAGGAGACGAAGGAGATTATGCGTCAAGTACAAGAGCTTCTCGACAAAGGTTATATACGCGAATCCCTTAGTCCTTGTGCTGTTCCTATTATTCTAGTGCCGAAAAAGGATGGTACATCACGTATGTGTGTTGATTGTAGAGGCATTAATAATATTACTATTCATTATCGTCATCCTATTCCTAGGCTAGATGATATGCTTGATGAATTGAGTGGCTCTACAATATTCTCCAAAGTTGATTTGCGTAGTGGATACCATCAAATTCGTACGAAATTGGGAGATGAATGGAAAACAGCATTTAAAACTAAGTTTGGATTATATGAGTGGTTAGTCATGCCTTTTGGGTTAACTAATGCGCCTAGTACTTTCATGAGACTAATGAACGAAGTTTTACGTGCTTTCATTGGACGATTTGTGGTAGTCTATTTTGATGATATACTGATTTATAGCAGATCTTTGGAAGAACATTTGGAACATTTACGTGCTGTTTTTATTGCTCTACGTGATGCACGTTTGTTTGGTAACCTTGGGAAGTGCACCTTTTGCACCGACCGAGTATCTTTTCTTGGCTATGTTGTTACTCCACAGGGAATTGAAGTTGACAAAGCCAAGATTGAAGCTATTGAGAGTTAGCCGCAGCCCAAAACGGTCACACAAGTGAGGAGTTTTCTTGGCCTCGCTGGATTCTATAGGCGTTTTGTGAGAGATTTCAGCACCATTGCTGCACGTCTCAACGAGCTTACAAAGAAGGATGTGCCTTTTGTTTGGGGTACCGCACAGGAAGAAGCCTTCACGGTATTGAAAGATAAGTTGACACATGCTCCTTTACTCCAACTTCCTGATTTTAATAAGACTTTTGAGCTTGAATGTGATGCTAGTGGAATTGGATTAGGAGGTGTGTTATTACAAGATGGCAAACCTGTTGCATACTTTTCTGAAAAATTGAGTGGGCCTAGTCTGAATTATTCTACTTATGATAAAGAATTATATGCTCTTGTTCGGACTTTAGAAACATGGCAACATTATTTATGGCCCAAAGAATTTGTTATACATTCTGATCATGAATCTTTGAAACATATTAAAAGTCAAGCTAAACTGAATCGTAGACATGCTAAATGGGTTGAATTCATTGAGACTTTCCCTTATGTCATTAAACACAAAAAGGGAAAAGAAAATGTTATTGCTGATGCATTGTCTCGTCGCTATACTATGCTTTCACAACTTAACTTCAAAATATTTGGTTTGGAGACCATCAAAGATCAATATGTGCATGATGCTGATTTTAAAGATGTAATGCAGAATTGTAAAGAAGGAAGAATGTGGAACAAGTTTGTTGTTAACGATGGATTTGTGTTTCGTGCTAACAAGCTATGCATTCCAGCTAGCTCCGTTCGTCTTTTGTTGTTGCAGGAGGCGCATGGAGGAGGATTAATGGGACACTTTGGCGTGAAGAAGACGGAGGACGTACTTGCTACACATTTCTTTTGGCCAAAGATGAGACGGGATGTTGAGCGTTTTATTGCTCGCTGCACTACATGTCAAAAAGCTAAGTCACGACTCAATCCTCCTGGTTTATATATGCCTTTGCCTGTACCTAGTGTTCCTTGGGAGGATATATCTATGGACTTTGTTTTAGGTTTACCTCGAACAAAGAAGGGGAGGGATAGCATATTTGTTGTTGTGGATAGATTCTCGAAAATGGCACACTTTATACCATGTCATAAAAGCGATGATGCTGTTAATGTTGCTGATTTGTTCTTTCGTGAAATTATTCGCTTGCATGGTGTGCCAAATACTATTGTTTCAGATCGTGATACTAAATTTCTTAGCCACTTTTGGAGATGTTTATGGGCTAAGTTGGGGACTAAACTGCTTTTTAGTACTACTTGTCACCCCCAAACTGATGGACACACTGAAGTAGTCAATAGAACGTTGTCTACTATGCTTAGGGCTGTTTTGAAGAATAATAAGAAAATGTGGGAGGAATGCTTGCCTCATATTGAATTTGCTTATAATCGTTCATTGCATTCTACTACTAAGATGTGCCCTTTTGAAGTTGTGTATGGTTTCCTACCTCGTGCACCTATTGATTTGTTGCCTCTTCCATCTTCGGAGAAGGTTAATTTTGATGCTAAACATCGTGCTGAATTGATTTTAAAAATGCATGAGTTAACTAAGGAAAACATTGAGCGTATGAATGCTAAATATAAACTTGCTGGAGATAAGGGTAGAAAACATGTTGTGTTTGCACCTGGAGATCTTGTTTGGTTACATTTGCGTAAGGATAGATTTCCTGATTTGCGCAAATCAAAGTTAATGCCACGTGCTGATGGTCCCTTTAAGGTGTTAGAGAAAATAAATGATAATGCATATAAACTTGAGCTGCCTGCAGATTTTGGGGTTAGTCCCACTTTTAACATTGCAGATTTGAAGCCTTATTTGGGTGAGGAAGATGAACTTCCGTCGAGGACGACTTCATTTCAAGAAGGGGAGGATGATGAGGACATCAATACAATTGTTACACCCACAGCCCCTGCTGCTATACATACTGGACCAATTACTAGAGCTCGTGCACGCCAACTAAATTACCAGGTACTTTCGTTTCTTGGTAATGATTTTAATGTTCATGAGAATATGATGCTGCCTAAATTGGATACATTTGTTTTGATTACAAATGAAGGGCCTAGCTTGGAGAAGGATGAACATTGGAGCAAGAACAAGCATGGAGATGATGGCATGCGCAAGGGGAACAAGAACGGAGTTACAAGTGATGATTTCAGGACTTTGAAGCCACCATAATGGGTGCATGAAGCCTTGGACGAAATATACAAGATGCCACTTCATAAATTTCGTCCCGAGGCTATTTTAGGTGCTGCGTCACCTTATTATTGGGCCAGGCCCATGTAATTTCGAAATACATAAGTATAGGCTATTTTTAGAGTCCGTATGTGTGGGGAAACAAGAGATAGGGTTGATTTCGGACCCCTCCACCAAGGGCCACGAAATTCCCCCCTCTTCCTCCATATATACAGCCCTTAGGGCACCGTTTAGACTTTGGGTTTTGTTTAGATTAAAAGTTCGCCATAGCTGCAACTTCGCGTACTTCGTTTGTGTTCAACGACCAGACAAAGGCGTCACAGAACCCCACCTTGATCAATAAAGCTTTCATCTTATATTCGCAATATCCAGATTGCAATCTTAGTTTCTTGCTTGTTCTTCGTTTGCTCGCAGGAAACAGACCCTCGTGGTCAGGTTGATCGTGCTCCGGCGTGGTCAATAACCTCTCGGAGTTGGTTTAGCGATTGCTAAGGCGCGACGTCCTCGCACGTTCGTAGTCGGATCGTCAAAGTCGACTTCCACCAAAGCAATATCCATCATCTCATCGAAAGACGGGACACCTTTGCCTCTATCAGAGATGCATAGCAACAAGAGGGGAGAGTGTGTCCACGTACCCTCGTAGGCCGAAAGCAAAAGCGTTTAGTAAAGCGGTTGATGTAGTCGAACCTCTTTGAGATCCAACCGATCCAAGTACCGAACGTACGACACCTCCGCGTTCAGCACACATTCAGCTCGATGACGTCCCTCATGCTCTTGATCCAGTTGAGGACGAGGGTGAGTTCCGTCAGCACGACGGCGTGGTGACGGTGATGGTGATGTTACCATCGCAGGGCTTCGCCTAAGAATTATGGTGATATGATCGAGGTGTGTTACTGTGGAGGGGGGCATCGCACATGGCTAAGGAAAAACTTGGTGTGTCCTAGGGTGCTCCCCCTGCCCCCGTATATAAAGGAGGGAGGGGGAGGCCGGCCGGCCCTTGCGGGGTGCACCAGGAGAGGGGAGTCCTACGAGGACTCCAAGTCCTAGTAGGATTCCACCTCAAGGAGAAGGGGGAAGGAAGGGGGAAGGGGGGCCGCGCCCCCAACCCCTTGTCCAATTCGGACTGGTCTTGGGCGCGCGCGCCACCTCCTGACGCTGCCTCTCCTTTCCCACTAAGGCCCATCAACTCCCCGGGGGGTTCCGGTAACCTCTCGGTACTACGGAAAATACCCGAACTTCTCCGGAACATTTCCGATGTCCGAATATAGCCTTCCAATATATCAATCTTTATGTCTCGACCATTTCGAGACTCCTCGTCACGTCCATGATCTCATCCAGGACTCCGAACAAACTTCGGTCATCAAAACACATAACTCATAATACAAATCGTCACCGAACGTTACGCGTGCGGACCCTACGGGTTCGAGAACTATGTAGACATGATCAAGACACATCTCCGATCAATAACCAATAGTGGAACTTGGATGCTCATATTAGCTCCTACATATTCTACGAAGATCTTTATAGTTCAAACGGCATAACAACATATGTTGTTCCCTTTGTCATGGGTATGTTACTTGTCCGATATTCGATCGTTGGTATCATCATACCTAGTTCAATATCGTTACCGTTAAGTCTCTTTACTCGTTCTGTAATGCTTCATCCTGCAACTAACTCATTAGTCACATTGCTTGCTAGGCTTATAGTGATGAGCATTATCAAGAGGGCCCAGAGATACTTCTCCGATACACTGAGTGACAAATCCTAATCTCGATCTATGCCAACCCAACAAACACATTGGAGACACATATAGAGCATCTTTATAACCACCTAGTTACGTTGTGACGTTTGATATCACATAAGGTGTTCCTCCGGTATTTGGGAGTTGCATAATCTCATAGTATGAGGAACACGTATAAGTCATGAAGAAAGCAGTAGCAATGAAACTGTAACGGTCATAATGCGAAGCTAACGGATGGGTCTTGTCCATCACATCATTCTTCTAATGATGTGATCTCGTTTATCAAAGGACAACACATGTCTATGGTTAGGAAACATAACCATCTTTGATCAGCGAGCTAGTCAAGTAGAGGCATACTAGACACTATGTTCTGTCTATGTATTCATACATGTACTAAGTTTCCAGTTAATGCAATTCTAGCATGAATAATAAACATTTATCATGAATTAAGGAAATAAATAATAACTTTATTATTGCCTCTAGGGCATATTACCTTCAGTCTCCCACTTGCACTAGAGTCAATAATCTAGATTATGCAATAATGATTCTAACACCCATGGAGTCTTGGTGCTGATCATGTTTTGCTCGTGGACGAAGCTGAGTGAATGGGTCTGCAAATTTCTATGTCTCCCTTCGTGACTTGATGCTGGATGGAATTGAAGCATCTCTTGATGTGTTTGGTTCTCTTGCGAAATCTGGATTCCTTCGCCAAGGCACCAGTATTGTCACAAAAGATTTTAATTCGACTCGATGCACTAGGTATGACACCTAGATCGGATATGAACTCCTTCATCCAGACTCCTTCATTTGCTGCTTCTGAAGCAGCTATGTACTCCGCTTCACACGTAGATCCTGCCACGATGCTTTGTTGGAACTGCACCAACTGATAGCTCCACCATTCAATAAAAATACGTATCCGGATTGTGACTTAGAGTCATCCGGATCAGTGTCAAAGCTTGCATTGATGTAACCATTTATGACGAGCTCTTTGTCACCTCCATAAACAAAAACATATCCTTAGTCCTTTTCAGGTATTTCAGGATGTTCTTGACCGCTGTCTAGTGCTCCACTCCGAGATTACTTTGGTACCTCCCTGCTATACTTATAGCAAGGCACACATAAGGTCTGTTACATAGCATTGCATACATGATAGATCCTATGGCTGAAGCATAGGGAATGACTTTCATTTTCTCTCTATTTCTGCAGTGGTCGGGCATTGAGTCTGACTCAACTTCACACCTTGTAACACAAGCAAGAACCCTTTCTTAGACTGATCCATTTTGAACTTCTTCCAAACTTTATTAAGGTATGTGATTTGTGAAAAGCTAATTAAGCGTCTTGATCTATCTATATAGATCTTGATGCCTAATATGTAAGCAGCTTCTCCGAGGTCTTTCATTTAAAAACTCCTATTCAAGTATCCCTTATGCTATCCAGAAATTCTATATCATTTCCAATCAACAATATGTCATCCACATATAATATTAGAAATGCTACAGAGCTCCCACTCACTTTCTTGTAAATACAGGCTTCTGCAAAAGTCTGTATAAAACCATATGCTTTGATCACACTATATTGAAATGTTCATTCCAACTCCGAGAGGCTTGCACTAGTCCTTAAATGGAGTGCTGGAGCTTGCACACTTTCTTAGCACCCTTTGGATCGACAAAACCTTCTGGTTGCATCATATACAACTCTTCCTCTAGAAATCCATTTAGGAATGCAGTTTTGACATCCATCTGCCAAATTTCATAATCATAAAATGTGGCAATTGCTAACATGATTCGGACAGGCTTGAGCATCGCTACGGGTGAGAAATTCTCATCGTAGCCAACTGCTTGAACTTGAAGAAAACCTTTCGCAACAAGTCGAGCTTTGTAGACAGTAACATTACCGTCAGCGTCAGTCTTCTTCTTGAAGATCCATTTATTTTCTATCGCTTGCCGACCATCGGGCAAATCCACCAAAGTCCACACTTTGTTCTCATACATGGGTCCCATCTCAGATTTCATGGCCTCAAGCCATTTTGCGAAATCTGGGCTCATCATCGCTTCCTCATAGTTCGTAGGTTCATCATGGTCTACTAACATGACTTCCAGAATAGGATTAGCGTACCACTTTGGTGAGGACCGTACTCGGGAAGACCTACGAGGTTCTGTAGTAACTTGATCTGAAGTTTCATTATCATCATCATTAGCTTCCTCACTAATTGGTGTAGGAATCACTGGAACTGATTTCTGTGATGAACTACTTTACAATTCGGGAGAAGGTACAATTACCTCATCAAGTTCTACTTTCCTCTCACTCACTTCTTTCGAGAGAAACTCCTTCTCTAGAAAGGATCCATTCTTAACAACGAATATCTTGCCTTCGGATCTGTGATAGAAGGTGTACCCAACAGTTTTGATGCGGAGCATCCTACAGTCATCCCCATGGACCTACCTTCGTCTCATCAAGAGCCAAGAGGACCTATGACACGAGCATGAGCTAGAGCTCTCGAGAACGAGGTGACTTCTCTCCTTAGTGATATCACATATGATCCACTCGAGACATGGCTACTACCTAAGTCCGCTATACTATGCATGATTAGGTGTCAAGAAGAACCTCCCGAGGATGCACGTGAAGATGGACGAGCCGCCAACTCCACGGATGAAGAGAACCAACTAAAACGGGCAAGCTCACCTTCCAGGCCTGGGACATCCGGCCAAGGGCCCGGACATCCGGCCCCTGGAGCGTCTCCATCAGCAACCGCCAAGCCGGCCAAGTCTACAGGGCCCAGACATCCGGCCCCAGCCCGGAAATCCGGCCAAAGTCCCGGAAATCCGGCGCCACGCGCCAGGAACTACAGAAGCTCTCGCCTCCATCCCGGACATCTGGCGACTTGGCCCGGACATCCGGCCCCTCCGGAAGCCCCAGACATCCGGCCCGACGCCCGGACATCCGGCCCCGCCTATTTGCGCATAGTAAAGGGCCGAAGCCCATGTACCTCTTCGCCCCCTAGACTATATATACTCCTTCCCCGTCCTCTTTCTAGGGTTAGCATTGGTTTAGCTCATATTTGTGTGAGAGCCTTGGTCATCCACTTGGATACTTCTCCTCGGAGTTCACGACCTCTTCGGAGAAGATCCCCCAAGCGGATTCAAGACCCCTTTCTAGGGAAGACCATCTAGACCTCACGGAGAAGAACGGTTCCTTTGTATCCTTACCTTCATTGATTGTGGATCATGTGTTACTCTTTGTTCTCGGTGATCTAGCACTTGTGTGATTGATTCCTCTTCGGTTTAGTGATTCTCTCTCGTTTTCCCCGTGTTTCCCCTTTGTGCTTCCGCGTGTTCTTCGTGATTCCCTGTAGGATCCACTCCAAACATGAAAGATCGTCACCATATGGTTCCTCCCTACATCATCTTGGTATCATGAGCCACGTTGATCACGTTTTTGGAGCCCCTACCCCGTGTTTTCCAGCTTGATTTTGTTGTTTTCGTCCTAAATCCGAAAGTCCCCACCAAAAATAGCCCCAATATTTTTTTGTGATTTGTTGGTGTGATGAAGTTTTGTTGGATTTGATCCACGGATCTGCTTTGCTTCGAGTTGATCTAGCTTTTCCCATCTCTCCCGTGATTTCCATCCACCAATTTGTCCAAATTTCGCCCCGGAGTTGCAAATTTTACCGAGGAGTTCATCTTGTTCGTCCCTGATCTAGAGCCCGGACATCCGCCCCGTGTCCACCGGACATCCGGCGCCCCGGACATCCGGCAGCTGGCCCGGACATCCGACCCCTGGGAGCAGCAACTCCATCCCCGTGCCCATTTTCCCATACTTTCGCCCAATTTTGCCCCGGTGCCCACGCTTACTTCCGCATACCCCCAACACTTTCCAAACACCACCACCGCTCACCGCTATCTCCTTCGGCGATTTTGACATGTTTTGGTCTTTGAGATTTTGAGTTGTTCTTCCCGTGTCCTATTGTGTTTCGGCTATATAGGTACGGTTCAACGTCACCATCACCGCCGCTCATCTCCATCGACTACTCAACATCGCCAAGGACGGTAACTTCGATGACATCTTTGTCATACCTTGCAATTGCATTGATACCCCACATGGCCTTACTTTTGCGTAGCTTACCCATCGAGACTAGCCATTGAGTATTTCCGGCAACGTGACTTGTGCACATTAGTGATCATACTCCATAGCATACATACCATACCACCGTGGTGCATATCTTGGAATCAACTTGTGTGTCACAAAGTTGTCATAGCATACACAATTGCTATCTTGGTTCGTGAAGTTCTGCATGAGAAAAGAGCTCAAAAGTCAACGAGCCACCCAGGCTTTTAAGCAAAGAGGAAAGATAAGCAAAGAGCTTATAAGCAAGAACCATAGCATCATACTACATTAAGATTGTCACATAAGATCATCTTGGATCATAGCACCGAAATACCATACATATATCATACTTGGGATAGAGATCGTTGCATTTTTGCCTAGTAGGTTGTGCACAAGCTTCGTATCCGCCTATTGTGCAATCGTGCTAGCGTCTCTCTAGTATTGTGCAACAAGAGCATTTTCGTGGATTCCACATTTTGGCTCACTTTTGGTTTGCACAATCCCATTTATCTATTTGCGTGTGTGTTTCCGTGTACCCCCACTTGCTTGGTCTACTTGTTGCATTTGCAAATTTGTGAATCTTTTCCAACATCATTGAATTTCACTTTCAATTGCATCAAATTTTATGCCACCATCCTAACCAAGCTCCACCATAAGCTTTTACTTGTCTAGGTGTGAGAACCGACAAGAATTGATACCAATAGTGCTATTTCATTGTCCGCATTTGAGTGAACTTGATTCATCATCAACATCGGTCAAAGGTACATTGGTATAAGTTCTTCTCCTTCTACCACTCACATTTTTGCTTGGAATGATGGATAGGCGAAGTACTTCTACCAACCCACTCTTCATCGAGCAAGACAACGACATGTCATCATACGTCACCAGGAGCCACCTCTTTGGTGCACAACGAGTGTTACATCAAGAGCAACAAGCAATGAACAACCGCATCGACAACCTCGCCACCAACTTGCGACTCTCCGAGAAACGTACACGAGACTACTTCGACAACAAGCTCGACGTGCACAAGCAAGAGAACGATGCAAGAATGGACGAGATCTGCACCTTGTTGGTGAACCGGCCTCCTTCCACATCGTCATACTCAAGACGGAGCCACTCAAGTCGACACTCCGACGACTCCTTCTCCGGCACAAGTACACCATCATCGAACACTCTTCGACGAGCCGCGCGTCAAGACCGGCATGCATCTCGCAACCCGCTACACGTCAAGCATTCACAAGAGCAAGTCGATGAGCAAGTCCCTCATCCTCAATCAAATCAAGTCGCTTTTGCCCAAGCTCAAGAACGACAACGTCTTCGTCGCCAAGAAGAAGAAGAACGAGCGCGTCTACACCAAGAGAAACAAGACGCCGAGGCTCAACGTCTTCAACAACAACTACGTGAAGCGCAAGCTCTTGAGGCGCAACGTGCACTTCAAGAATCAAGTCGAGCCAGCGCCAACCGCAATCGCGAACGGCGCAATCAAGAGGAAGCCCTTCGAGAAGAAATCCAAGAGAGGAACTACCAACCGCGTGTGCAACGTCAAGCTCCACAAGCTCCGTCACAAGCTCGTCAAGCCCCACCTCAACCTCAAGTTCAACAAGAGCAAGTTGATCATGGACGTCCTCCATGCCAAGAGCAACATGAGGATGATTACCCTCCACGTCAAGGGCGTCATCATCGCCATCGCCAACAACACAATGAAGAGCAACGCTATGGCAAGCTCAAATTCACAATGCCCAAGTTCAATGGAAGCAATGATCCGGAAGAGTACCTCTCATGGGCATTGAAGGTCGACAAAATCATTCGTTTGCACAACTATGAGGAAGATAAGAAGATCGCTATGGCATCACTTGAGTTCCAAGACTATGTGCTCATATGGTGGGAACAAGTCCTTGAGCGTCGACAAGCAAGAGATGAACCTCCAATCACCACTTGGGCTCAAATGAAGGATGTCATGCGAGCACGTTTTGTGCCCACATACTACAACCGCGATCTCTTCAAGAAGCTACAACTCCTCAAGCAAGGAACAAAGAGTGTTGAAGAATACTACAAGGAAATGGAGATTGCCATGATTCAAGCCAATGTTACGGAGGATGATGAGCAAACAATGGCACGATTCCTGAATGGACTCAATCATCCCATCAAGAAGATCGCCGACTTCCAACCCTACTCCAACCTCATTGAGCTCGTACATCTAGCTACAAAGGCGGAACGTCAAGTGCAAGATGACTTCAAGTACGGTAAGTACTCATCCAAGACCTACGGCTTCTCCAACAACCAAGCTACAACAACTCCTCCAACATCTACATCAACCAAACCTTCTCCAAGAAACGACGACAAGCCGAGTTACAAGAAAACTTCGTCAAGTTCAAGTCGTCTTCCTTCTACTACAAGCAACTTCAAGCCGCGTTCTTCGTCATCCACTCCGACCGATGAGACCGTCAAGACAAGCTCCTTCAAGTGTTTCACTTGCGGCGGCCGAGGCCACAAGTCCTATGAATGCACAAACAAGCGCACCATGATCCTCAACGACGATGGCACCTATGACTCAATGAGTGAAGATGAAATGGAAGCTCTTGAGCAAGTGGCCATGCACCGACGCGTGAACGAGGATGAAGATGATCAAGTCTTTTGTGATGAAGATACGAGCCCCGCTCTCGTTGTCTTCAAGGTCTTGACTCTTCAACATCAACAAGAAGAAGACCAACGATGCCACATCTTCCACACAAAGGCCGGCATCAATGGACGATCCGTCAAGGTCATCATCGATGGAGGGAGTTGCCACAACTTGGCAAGTGAAGAACTGTGCTCCAAGCTTCAATTGGTAAAGAGGAAGCACCCGCACCCCTACAAGGTTCAATGGCTAAGTGACTCCGGCACTATCCGAATTGAGCATACGGTCCAAGTCTCCTTCAAAATTGGTGCATATGAAGACACTTTGGAGTGTGATGTGGTCCCCATGACCGTTTGCCACCTCCTTCTTGGTAGGCCATGGCAATTCGACCGTGGTGTCATCCACAACGAGCGCACCAATCACTATAGCTTCAAGATCAAAGGGAAGGAATATGTGCTACGACCTATGTCTCCTAGTCAAGTGATAGCCGAAAAGCAAGCTACCCATCGTGGAGAGAAGAGTCAGAAGGTGATCCACCAAAAAGTGAGTGAGAGCCACAAGCCAAACTTGAGCGCCTCTTCGCCTGGAGAGAAAACCCTCATACTATTTGCCACAAAAAGTGAGATGAGAGAAGTGTGTGAGAACCCATCGAGTGTGATGCACTTTGTCCTTGTGTGCAAGGATGGAGAACCAAAAACTAACGACTCTCACGAGCTACCTTTAGTGTTTCAATCTCTTTTGCAGGAATTCCAAGATGTTTTCCCCGATGAGCTACCTCCGGGCCTACCTCCTCTACGAGGCATTAAGCATCGAATCGACCTCATCCCCGGAGCGCCACTTCCAAACAAACCTCTATATCGTGTCAATCCCGAAGAAACCAAGGAGATTCAACGGCAAGTACAACAACTAATCGACAACGGTCATGTACGTGAAAGCTTAAGGCCTTGTGCCGTTCCGGTTATACTTGTGCCTAAGCCCGATGGAAGTTTCCGCTTGTGTTTCGATTGTAGACCTATAAATGCTATTACCGTTTGCTATAGGCATCCCATTCCTCGCTTAGATGATATGCTTGATGAACTTAGTGGAGCCAAATTTTTATCCAAAATTGATCTTAAAAGTGGCTATTACCAAATCCGCATTCAAGAGGGTGATGAATGGAAAACTGCTTTCAAAACCAAATTTGGCTTATATGAGTGGTTAGTCATGCCTATGGGTTTGTCGGAGGCTCCCGGTACTTTCGTGTGTCTCATGCATTCTGTGCTTCGCCTTTATATTGGAGTCTTTGTTGTGGTTTACTTCGATGATATTCTTGTGTTTAGCAAAACCATGAAAGAGCATCTTAATCATGTTAGGGCTGTTTTGCAAACATGAAAAAGTGCATATTTGCTGTTGACAAAGTGGTTTTCTTGGGTTTTGTTGTCTCTTCCAAGGGTGTCCATGTTGATGAATCTAAAATTAAAGCAATTTAAACTTGGCCCCAACCCACCAATTTGCAACAAGTGCGTAGTTTTGTTGGTCTAGCAGGTTTTTATCGTCGCTTTGTGAAAGATTTTAGCACTATCGCAACTCCTTTGCATGCCTTGAGTAAGAAGAATGCTCCTTTTGTTTGGGGATCTTTGCAATCCACCGCTTTTGATGAGCTCAAGTCTTTGCTTACTCATGCTCCGATTCTTGCTTTGCCCAATTTTAACAAAACTTTTGAGGTTCATTGTGATGCAAGTGGTACCGGAATTGGTGGAGTTTTGTTGCAAGAAAAAAGAGCCATTGCATATTTTAGTGAAAGACTTTCCGGTGCTCAACTTAACTATCCCATCTATGACAAAGAATTGTATGCTTTAGTGCGTGTGCTACATGTTTGGGAACATTATCTTAGACCTCATGAGTTTGTCATCCATACCGATCATGAAACGCTTAAGTACTTAAAAGGTCAAACTAAGTTGAACAAGCGTCATGCCAAATGGAGTGAATTTATTGAATCTTTTCCCTATGTGATAAAGTACATTAAGGGTAAGAAAAATGTAGTTGCCGATGCACTTTCACGCATATGCACGCTTATCACTAAACTTGAGTTGAATGTTATTGGCTTTGAGCACATAAAAGACTTGTATGCTAATGATCCATCTTTTGCTATTCCTTATGCTAAGTGTTTGACGCATACTTCTTGGGAACAATATTACATCAAGGATGGTTATCTTATGAGAGCTAACAAACTATGCATTCCCGAGTCTTCTCTTCGTTTGCTCCTTTTGCAAGAGGCTCATGGAGGCGGACTCATGGGACATTTTGGACGCGACAAGACATTCACCACGCTCTCCAAGAACTACTTTTGGCCCAAGATGTTCCGTGACGTCTCACGCTTCACCACCCGATGCTCTACATGTCGCAAAGCTAAGTCTAAAGTTCAATCCCATGGTCTTTACATGCCTCTTCCTATTCCTTATCAACCTTGGGAAGACATTAGCATGGATTTTGTACTTGGTTTGCCTAGAACTCAAAATGGCAAGGATTCCGTGTTTGTTTTTGTGGACCGATTTTCTAAGATGGCACATTTCATCCCTTGCAACAAGATAGACGATGCTTCACATGTTGCAAATCTCTTTTGTAGGGAAATCTTGCGTCTCCATGGAGTACCAAAGACAATCGTCTCCGACCGTGACGTCAAGTTCTTGAGTTACTTTTGGAAGACCCTATGCACCAAGCTCGGAATCAAGCTCTTGTTCTCATCCGCATACCATCCTCAAACTGACGGCCAAACGGAGGTGACGAACCGTACACTCTCCACTCTACTTCGCGTGTTGATAAAGAAGAACATCAAGGAGTGGGAGGAGTGTCTACCCATCGCCAAGTACGCCTACAACCGTGCAAGACATTCGATGACCGGCAAGTCCCCCTTAGAGGTCGTCTACAGCTTCAACCCGTTGTCCCCATTGGACATTCTACCTCTTCCTCTACAAGAGCGCACCAACCTCGATGCAAGTGCCCGTGCAAGCTACATCAAGAAGATGCATGAAGATACAAGACACACCATCGAGCACCAAGTACAATGACTCGCGACCAAGCTCAACGTCAACAAGCATCCCATGATATTCAACAATGGAGACCTCGTGTGGCTACACCTTCGCAAGGACCGCTTCCCCAACGAACGCAAGTCCAAGCTTCTCCCTCGAGCCGACGGACCCTTCAAGGTGCTAGCACGCTACAACAACAACGCTTACAAGATCGATCTCCCACGTGACAAGTACAACGTGAGCGACATCTTCAACGTCTCCGATCTCTCCCCGTACCATGGTGATGAGGATTTCGATCTGATGTCGGATCTTTCCCAAGGGAGGAGAGATGATGCGGAGCATCCTACGGTCATCCCCATGGACCTACCTTCGTCTCATCAAGAGCCAAGAGGACCTATGACACGAGCACGAGCTAGAGCTCTCGAGAACGAGGTGACTTCTCTCCTTAGTGATATCACATATGATCCACTCGAGACATGGCTACTACCTAAGTCCGATATACTATGCATGATTAGGTGTCAAGAAGAACCTCCCGAGGATGCACGTGAAGATGGACAAGCCGCCAACTCCACGGATGAAGAGAACCAACTGAAACGGGCAAGCTCACCTTCCAGACCTGGGACATCTGGCCAAGGCCCCGGACATCCGGCCCCTGGAGCGTCTCTATCAGCAACCGCCAAGCAGGCCAAGTCTACAGGGCCCGAACATCCGGCGTCCGGCCCAGACATCCGGCCCCAGCCCGGAAACCCGGCCAAAGTCCCGGAAATCCGGCGCCACGTGCCAGGAACTACAGAAGCTCTCGCCTCTAGCCCGGACATCCGGCCCCTCCGGAAGCCCCGGACATCTGGCCCGATGCCCGGACATCTGGCCCCGCCTATCTGCTCACAGTAAAGGGCCGGTGCCCATGTACCTCTTCGCCCCCCTAGACTATATATACTCCTTCCCCGTCCTCTTTCTAGGGTTAGCATTGGTTTAGCTCATATTTGTGTGAGAGTCTTGCTCATCCACTTGGATACTTCTCCTCGGAGTTCACGACCTCTACGGAGAAGATCCTGATGAGGACATGACTACCTTGGATATGACCAAAAATATTGCATACATGCATATTTGTCAGGTGATTTCTAGTGCAAACTATTCAATAATCTATTTATATTATCCAGAACAAAAATACTTCACACACTTTTGTGTTTTGTCTAATTGCAGGTGTATGGGACATTTGTACAATCCACATATGAAGATAAGGAAGAAAGAGATGTTTATTTGCTGTTCAAAAAGTTCTCTCACGTCACTTTTGGCCCAAGAGAAGATAGAGTCCAACTGGACTCAGATTCGGATTGCACAGACATACCTGACTCAAAATGTCAACAACTTTTTCATACGGACTCTGAATTGGGCGATTCTTTTTTTGTTGGAAAGTAGATTTTGTGCTCTTTCCAACGCAATTGGACTCACCTTAAAATTCGTCCGGAGCGTTGAGTTATGGACGAAACAATCTGATGCTGCAGCAGAATCCGAGTCAAACTACAAGTCCAAAGGTGTTACGTCACCTCCACTTGGGCCCATTGGCCTTGTACGACCTAGGGTTAGTTTTAGGCTGCCTTGGGACGTCCTCCAAACTCCTTGGCTGCCACCCCTTGCTCCTATATAAGTAGATCCATGTAGTAGCTTTTCCCTTGGGATTTGTTTAGTTAAAAGTTAGCCATTGCAACTTCGTGTACTTCGTTTGTGTCCAACGACCAGACCAAGACCACTTACGGATCCCCACCTTTATCAGTATTTTATATATATTCGCAATATTCAGATTGCTTTATCATATACTTGCTTGTTCTTCGATTGCTTGCAGGAATAGACCTTCGTGGTCAGGTTGATTGTGCTTCGGCGTGGTCAATAACCTCTCGGAGTTGGTTTAGCGATTGCTAAGGCGCAACGTCATGCATGTTTGTAGTCGGATCGTCAACGTCGTCTCCACCAAATCGATAGTTATCATCTCATCGAAAGATCGGGACACCTCCGCCTCTATCAAGTGGTATCAGTTTTCAGGTTGCTCGGTGAGATTTTCCAGTTATCCCTAGATTCGATTTATTTTCTTACCTATTGTCCAAGAAAAAGCCACAAAAAAAGTTAGATCTATTCATCATTTGTCCTAGCTAGTCCAAGCCTTTGCAATTTTCTTTTCATTGTTTGCATTATTGAATTATCGGTTGCATCGTCGTGTCGAGTTGCTGGTCTTAGTGTCTAGTTCCTTTAGAGTTTCAAGTTCTGTTCACATTAGTCACGCCGACGCTGCATCATTATCCCTTCCGCTGTCCACCATCTGATCCATCAATTTCCACCACGTGCTACGCACTGATCATTGTCATAATCATAGTTGAGGTCATTCACATCTTCGCGTGATCCAATCTGCATCTTATCTAGTTTGTCTTGGAAAGAGGGAGAAAAAAAAGATAGAGAAAAAAAAGAAAAAAAGGAAATAAAAAAAGAAAAAGAGAGAGAAGAAAAAGGAAAAAAAGTGTGAGAAAAAAAGAGAGAAGAAAAAAAAGTTCGGATCTATCTAGAATCAATCTCGTACCTGAATTCGGATTGGAATCTGTTTTGCGCACTGTTCAGTAAAATAGGTGTGTCTTCCTCATACGAAGTCCATTTTGGCTCCGTGAGTACTCAAATTAAAGCTAGCGACGAGCCGCATCTAAATAGTTGCAGAAGGTAGTTCAATATTTGACACCTCAAAATCGGCTTCTAAATAGGTCTTTTTTCCCTCCAAAGTTCGTGAACACAACTTGTTTCAATTGTTCAGGCTATCTTTAGAATTCTTTGACTCCTCATATCACTTCAGAATTGAGTGATTATTTTTGCATTGAAAGCTTGAGTTAGTAGCATTCTTTGAAAAAATTTATCAGAAAATTGGCTCAAACTTTTCAAGAGGAAAGTTGGAGAGAGAGTTGTTGTATATCCTGCTTGGCAGTTGTTTTTCATCATTATCTTCATTGCTGTTGTGATCTTCACTTATATCTTGTTGTCCAGAGCTACTTAGTATCCTTCATTGATGATGTTGTGCTACGCCGTGACCTCATTAGTGTTCTAGGCTCGCGTCTCTAGTCCGATCTAGCCTAGGACCACCACAGTACCATCGTTGAGCGTTTATTCAATATTGCATCTTTGAATTGATTATTGCTAAAAAAATTTGCTACCATATATAGTCAACCCAGCTCCACATATTTCTACACCGTGTATACGCATGTTCCCCCTGACAATCGCTTTACACAATCTTCAGAGGTACTTGACACTGCTAGTTGCCTGTCACCACCTGCTGCATGGTAAGAACTTGTAAGATATTGATATTTTCTATACTGTGAGCGTTTTACCACCACATCCTAGTAGTTCATAGGAACATTATTCTCGAATTTTGTTTCTTGTTTCTACTAATCATGACAGGTTCCGGAGATAGAAGTTCTTGGATGATGGACACATCTCCACCATCACGAGAGTTGGGACAACACACACAAGCACATGGTCAGGTTATCTCTTTACCGTCATTTGAGGGTAGATTTAATCCTGCTATTTATCTTGCTTGGGAGCTTGAAGTTGAACAAGTTTTTAGTCACCATGACTTTTCTGAACTTGAGCGAGTACGAGCTGCCACTAGAGCATTTACTGGTTTTGCTTATGTTTGGTGGAGTGTGCACTGTAAGAAAAACAATGATAACCAACCCACAACTTGGAAAGATTTGAAAGATGTAATGAGACAACAATTTTTCCCTCCTTACTATCGTCGTGAATTGGTTCGCAAATTTGAACAATTTAAACGAGGCAACAACACTGTTCATGCTTACTACCAAGAGTTCAAATCTTATATGCATCATTGTGACATAGAAGAATCTAAGGATGATACAATGAATATATTTTTTGGTGGTTTGAACCATGATATTCAGGCAAGATTTCAGTATATTCCTCGTTGCATTACTGGTATGTATGTTCGTGCTTGTACCTTTGAGAGACAGTTACAGGAGGATGCATTGGGTGACTACAACAACTACTATTCCAGTTCATGCTCACCACCGCCGCTTGTTTCCTCCACTGTTGCACCTACTAGAGCAGCCCCACCTTGGACTATGAGCGCGACATCATCTCAAGAGTATGGTGCATTGTCTATGTCTGTACCTACATCAGCTACGTCTTTGCGACAAGGTAACAGTAAAGGTATTGATGATATAACTTCACATGAGAATGATGCATCCCTAGTTAACTTGAATGCATCAGGTGTTGAGTTACCTGGTGGTTTGAGCACATCACCTATTTTAGAGAATCTTGATATTGTCATGAATGCGTCATGTGATCAAACAACTAAAATACCAACAATTTTGAGTGCACCCATTGAATTAACTGTTGATGCAAAAGAATCAATGTTTAATCATCTTGATATGACCTCTAATCTTGGTGATGATTCTGTGTTGAATGACTTATTGCATGTTTGCTTATTTAAGCATGTTGTAGCATGTAAATTTGATGCAAGTAAGGTTTATTCACCAATGTTGGGATGGTTTAATGATGAACATTGTCAATCTTTTGAAATGAATAAGAGCTTCACTTTTATGTGCAAACTGAGTTGCAATATTTTCATGCCTTCTACTTCTTGTGCTAATTTTTTGGCTTTAGATTTTATGAACTATGCAAGTTACTCATCTATTCATGTGTCATATATGCAAAAATCGTGGGAAGTAAAAATGGATGACATATACATATACAACATGTACACCTTGTCTCTTTTGTTAGCCACATTTCAGATTAAGCAACGCCGGGGACGGCTTTATTTTCAAGAAGGGGAGGATGATGAGGACATGACTACCTTGGATATGACCAAAAATATTACATACATGCATATTTGTCATGTGATTTCTAGTGCAAACTATTCAATAATCTAATTATGTTATCCAGAACAAAAATACTTCACACACTTTTGTGTTTTGTCTAATTGCAGGTGTATGGGACATTTGTACAATCCACATATGAAGATAAGGAAGAAAGAGATATTTATTTGCTGTTCAAAAAGTTCTCTCACGTCACTTTTGGCCCAAGAGAAGATAGAGTCCAACTGGACTCAGATTCGGACTGCACAGACATACCTAACTCAAAATGTCAACAACTTTTTCATACGGACTCCGAATTGGGTGATTCTTTTTCTTTTGGAAAGTAGATTTCGTGCTCTTTCCATAGCAATTGGATTCACCTTAAAATTCATCCGGAGCGTTGAGTTATGGATGAAACAATCTGATGCTGTAGCAGAATCCGAGTCAAACTACAAGTCCAAAGGTGTTACGTCACCTCCACTTGGGCCCATTGGCCTTGTACGACCTAGGGTTAGTTTTAGGCTGCCTTGGGATGTCCTCTCACCTCCTTGGCCGCCACCCCTTGCTCCTATATAAGTAGATCCATCTAGTAGCTTTTCCCTTGGGATTTGTTTAGTTAAAAGTTAGCCATTGCAACTTCGTGTACTTCGTTTGTGTCCAACGACCAGACCAAGACCGCTTAAGGATCCCCACCTTTATCAGTACTTCATATATATTCGCAATATTCATATTGCTTTATCATATTCTTGCTTGTTCTTCGATTGCCTGCAGGAATAGACCTTCGTGGTCAGGTTGATCATGCTCCGGCGTGGTCAATAACCTCTCAGAGTTGGTTTAGCGATTGCTAAGGTGCAACGTCGTGCACGTTTGTAGTCGGGTCGTCAAAGTCGTCTCCACCAAATCGATAGTTATCATCTCATCGAAAGATCGGGACACCTCCACCTCTATCAGATCCCCCAAGCGGATTCAAGACCCCTTTCTAGGGAAGACCATCAAGACCTCCTCACGGAGAAGAACGGTTCCTTTGTATCCTTACCTTCGTTGATTGTGGATCATGTGTTACTCTTTGTTCTTGGTGATCTAGCACTTGTGTGATTGATTCCTTGTCGGTTTAGTGATTCTCCCTCGTTTTCCCCGTGTTTCCCTTTGTGCTTCCGCGTGTTCTTCGTGATTCCCCGTAGGATCCACTCCAAACATGAAAGATCGTCACGATAGGGTTCCACCCTACATCAAGTTTCCTTTGGGTATCCTATGAAGACGCATTTCTCCGATTAGGGTTCGAGTTTATCAGGTTGAAGCTTTTTCACATAAGCATCGCAACCCCAAACTTTAAGAAATGACAACTTTGGTTTCTTGCCAAACCATAGTTCATAAGGCGTCGTATCAACGGATTTTTATGGTGCCCTATTTAAAGTGAATGCAGCCGTCTCTAAAGCATAACCCCAAAATGATAGTGGTAAATCAGTAAGACACATCATAGATCGCACCATATCCAAGTACGATTACAACGTTCGGAAACAACATTACGCTGTGGTGTTCCAGGTGGCGTGAGTTGCGAAACTATTCCACATTGTTTCAAATGAAGACCAAACTCGCAACTCAAATATTCTCCTCCACGATCAGATCGTAGAAACTTTATTTTCTTGTTACGATGATTTTCCACTTCACTCTGAAATTCTTTGAACTTTTCAAATGTTTCAGACTTATGCTTCATTAAGTAGATATAACCATATCTGCTCAAATCATCTGTGAAGGTAAGAAAATAACGACACCCGCCACGAGCCTCAACACTCATTGGACCGCATACATCAGTATGTATTTTTTCCAATAAGCCAGTAGCTCGTTCCATTGTTCTGGAGAACAAAGTTTTACTCATCTTGCCCATGCAAGCACCAAGTGATTCCAAAAGCCCATCATTACGGAGTTTCTTCATGCGCTTTACACCAATATGACCCAAACGGCAGTGCCACAAATAAGTTGCACTATGATTATCAACTTTGCATCTTTTGGCTTCAATATTATGAACATGTGTATCTCCAAGACCGAGATTCAATAAAAATAGACCACTCAGCAAGGGTGCATGACCATAAAAGATATTACTCATATAAATAGAACAACCATTATTCACTGATTTAAATGAATAACGTCTCACATCAAACAAGATCCAGATATAATGTTCATGCTTGACGCTGGCACCAAATAACAATATTCAGGTCTAAAACTAATCCCTAAGGTAGATGTAGATGTAGCGTGCCAACGACGATCACATCGACCTTGGAACCACTTCCCACGCGCATCGTCACCTCGTCCTTAGCCAATCTTCATTTAATCTGTAGCCCCTGTTTCGAGTTGCAAATATGAGCAATAGAACCAATATGAAATACCCAGGCACTACTACGAGCATTTGTAAGGTACACATCAATAACATGTATATCAAATATACCTTTCACTTTTCCATCCTTCTTATCCGCTAAATACTTGGGGCAGTTCCGCTTCCAGTGAACAGTCCCTTTGCAGTAGAAGCACTCAGTTTCAGTCTTAGGTCCAGACTTGGGTTTCTTCTCCTGAGTAGCAACTTTCTTGCCATTCTTCTTGAAGTTTCCCTTCTGCCCTTTGCCCCTTTTCTTGAAACTAGTTGATGTAGGGCGGAACCCTAGGGGCCGATCTTTCACGTTTGGAGAGGATCCCTACGAGGAACACGAAGAACACGCAGAAGAACACGAGGGAAATCACGGGGGGAAACGAGAGAAACACTCAACCAACACGAATATGATCACACATGTGCTAGATCCAAGGAACACAAAGAGATACACGGTCCAAATCCAACAAAGTACGATACAAGTGGCGGCAGCTCATCTCCGAGAGGAGGTCTTGAATCCACGAGGGATCTTCCCGTAAAGGGTTCTTGAATCCATGGTGGATCATTTCCAAAGAGGTCGCGGTCTCTCACGAGGAGGAGATTCGTATGGATGAGCAAAGCTCTATCTCAAATGAGCTAATCCTTTGCTAACCCTAACTAGGAGGAGGTGGGGGAGTATATATAGTGCTAGCCCACGAAGGGCCCTTGGCCGTTCTCTGCGCATACGCAGGTGCCGGATGTCTGGCGGCTCACGAAGAGCCAGATGTCCGGGCCTAGGTCGGATGTTCGGGCTGGAGTTGCCCGATTCTTTTGTTCTCTAGATAGCGTGCACCGCATGTCCAGCCCGTCGCGGGGCGCCGGATGTCCGGGTCGGCCGGATGTCCGACCGCTGTAGAGTCGCCTGACTTCTGTCTCTCTTTGGTCTTCTTCTGGTTGGTGGCACCGGATGTCCGGGCTCCTGCCGGATGTCCGGCCGTTGTAGCTCCACGGCGACTCCACTTGAGGCACTTCTTGATCCGCTTCCGTGTGGACTTGTCCTATGCTTCGAGCATCTCCATGGTTGTCTCCTCGTCCTGAGCATACATAGTGTCTTTGCATTAGGTAGCAACCATGTATCACACAAGTGGAAAGGGGAAGCATTTAGGAACAGGTTCACCTTGTGTCCAATGGCGTATGTTAGAGGTCTCGTCGTATGTCCACTTGGGGCTTGGGGAGTAGTCGGAGTGTACATGGGGATGAACATGGAATGCTCCGCATCATCTCCTGATGAGGACATCAATACCATTGTTACACCCACAGCCCCTACTGCTACATATACTGGACCAATTACTAGAGCTCGCACACGCCAATTAAATTATCAGGTACTTTCGTTTCTTGGTAATGATTCTAATGTTCATGAGAAATTGATGCTGCCTAAATTGGATACATTTGTTTTGCTTACAAATGAAGGGCCTACCTTGGAGAAGGATGAACATTGGAGCAAGAACAAGCATGGAGATGATGGCATGCACAAGGGGAACAAGAACGGAGTTGCAAGTGATGATTTCAGGACTTTGAAGCCACCATAATGAGTGCATGAAGCCTTGGACGAAATATACAAGATGCCACTTCCTAAATTTCGTCCCGAGGCTATTTTAGGTGCTGCGTCACCTTATTATTGGGCCAGGCCCATGTAATTTCGAAATACATAAGTATAGGCTATTTTTAGAGTCCGTATGTGTGGGGAAACAAGAGATAGGGTTGATTTCGGACCCCTCCACCAAGGGCCATGAAATTCCCCCCTCTTCCTCCATATATACAGCCCTTAGGGCATCGTTTAGACTTTGGGTTTTGTTTAGATTAAAAGTTCGCCATAGCTGCAACTTCGCGTACTTCGTTTGTGTTCAACGACCAGACAAAGGCGTCACAGAACCCCACCTTGATCAATAAAGCTTTCATCTTATATTCGCAATATCCAGATTGCAATCTTAGTTTCTTGCTTGTTCTTCGTTTGCTCGCAGGAAACAGACCCTCGTGGTCAGGTTGATCGTGCTCCGGCGTGGTCAATAACCTCTCGGAGTTGGTTTAGCGATTGCTAAGGCGCGACGTCCTCGCACGTTCGTAGTCGGATCGTCAAAGTCGACTTCCACCAAAGCGAAATCCACCATCTCATCGAAAGACGGGACACCTCGCCTCTATCACCCACCACCACCACTTGTTCGTAGTCTGTAGGATCATATTCTTGTGTATTTCTATTGCTGCTAACCATGCCACGATCACAAGCGAACGAGATTGACTGGGAGAACTTATCGAACAAGGAGCTTCATGATAAGTTTTAGCAAATGATGACTGAACAGGTGCAAGATGTGCTGAACAATTTTGAAGAGGCCATGGAGAAGATCACTGGCCTTGAGAAGACATTCGAAACAAAGCTCGATAACAGATTTATGAACTCCATGCATGTCTTCCACCACCGGCTGCACCTGCCGCACCTGTGCAACAACAACAACAACAATTACCTCCAGGTCGCGAAACAGCCGTCCGCCGAGCGAGCCGTGCACTTCTTCGGCCTGGCCAAACTGTTGGTGTTGCTGTTGATACTTCTGTGGCTCCTGCTGCTGATGCGGAGGATGATGAGTATGCGGGCGATTATGAGGGTGAGGTTGATCAAAATCAGAACCACGTGCAGCCACCAGCACCACCACCAGCAGGTCGACCTCAGGTATATATTCGCAATGGTAGGCCTGCACCACCACCTCAGGTACGAGATGATGTCCATATTCCTAAACTTAAATTGAATATTCCACCATTTGAGGGTAGATATGTTCCTGATATATATCTTACTTGGGAGTTAGAAACTGGACAACATTTTACATGTTTACAATATCCTAAGGAGAGACGGGTTGCTGCTGTTGTTTGTGCTTTCACTAGTTTTGCATGTGTACGGTGGTCTGAACATTGTAGATTATATCCTATTCCAACTACTTGGTCTGCTTGGAAAACTGCTATGCGTACGCGTTGGTTTCCACCATATTATCAACGTGAATTGCTTCAAAAATTGCAGCGTTTAAGACAAGGGAAAAATTCTGTAGAAGAATATTATCAGGAATTACAAACTGGCATGATTAGATGTGGTATTGTTGACGAGAATGAAGCTATGCTTGCACATTTTCTGGGTGGATTAAATAGAGAGATTCAGACCATTCTAGACAATAAGGAGTATACTAATATCACTCGTTTATTCCATCTTGCTTGTAAAGCTGAACGTGAAGTGCAGGATCGACAAGCATTGGCGCGAACTAACTTTTCTGCAGGCCGACCTTCATCATGGACACCGCGTGCATCTTCTATTTCAACTACACCAGCACCTCAATCAGGTGCCTCCTCTAGCCGTGATACAAAAAAACAGGCACAACCACCATTATCTGCCAAGAGCGCACCTGCCGGGCCTACACAGATTTCTTCTTCTTCCATGGCATCAACAGGGCACACAAGTGATACTATTTGTCGTCGTTGTAAGAGAAGAGGTCATTATGCGAGAGAATGCAAATCTCAGCGTGTGATGATTGCTACCGAGGATGGTGGGTATGAGTCCGCTAGTGACTATGATGAGGAGACTTTGGCCCTCATTACACGTGAAGAACATGGTGGATATGATTCTGATCATGAGACGCAATACATGGCTCCTGAAGACGCTGACAGGTATAAATGTTTAGTTGCTCAACGTGTTTTGAGTGTACAGGTCACACAAGCTGAGCAAAATCAGAGGCACATTTTGTTCCATACCAAGGGAGTTGTGAAGGAACTTTCTGTGCGCGTCATCATAGACGGAGGGAGCTGCAACAACTTGGCTAGCATGGAGATGGTGGAGAAGCTGTCTCTCACCACAAGACCACATCCACATCCTTACTACATCCAATGGTTCAACAACAATGGCAAGGTTAAGGTAACACGTATTGTTCGTGTGCATTTTAGTATCTCTACATATGCTGATTATGTTGATTGTGATGTGGTACCTATGTGATGAGGACATCAATGCAATTGTTACACCCACAGGCCCTGCTGCTATACATACTGGACCAATTACTAGAGCTCGCGCACGCCAACTAAATTACCAGGTATTTTCGTTTCTTGGTAATGATTCTAATGTTTATGAGAATATGATGCTGCCTAAATTGGATACATTTGTTTTGCTTACAAATAAAGGGCCTAGCTTGGAGAAGGATGAACATTGGAGCAAGAACAAGCATGGAGATGATGGCATGCGCAAGGGGAACAAGAACGGAGTTACAAGTGATGATTTCAGGACTTTGCAGCCACCTTAATGGGCGCATGAAGCCTTGGACGAAATATACAAGATGCCACTTCATAAATTTCGTCCCGAGGTTATTATAGGTGCTGCGTCACCTTATTATTGGGCCAGGCCCATGTAATTTCGAAATACATAAGTATAGGCTATTTTTAGAGTCCGTATGTGTGGGGAAACAAGAGATAGGGTTGATTTCGGACCCCTCCACCAAGGGCCACGAAATTCCCCCCCTCTTCCTCCATATATACAGCCCTTAGGGCATCGTTTAGACTTTGGGTTTTGTTTAGATTAAAAGTTCGCCATAGCTGCAACTTCGCGTACTTCGTTTGTGTTCAACGACCAGACAAAGGCGTCACAGAACCCCACCTTGATCAATAAAGCTTTCATCTTATATTCGCAATATCCAGATTGCAATCTTAGTTTCTTGCTTGTTCTTCGTTTGCTCGCAGGAAACAGACCCTCGTGGTCAGGTTGATCGTGCTCTGGCGTGGTCAATAACCTCTCGGAGTTGGTTTAGCGATTGCTAAGGCGCGACGTCCTCGCACGTTCGTAGTCGGATCGTCAAAGTCGACTTCCACCAAAGCGATATCCATCATCTCATCGAAAGACGGGACACCTTTGCCTCTATCAAGTGGTATCATATTTCCAGGTTGCTCGGTGAGATTTTACAGTTTTTCGTAGTTTAGATCGAGTCTGTTCTTCATACCTATAGTCCACGAAAAAGCCAAAAAAAATTAGGGTTAGTTCATCCCATCCGAACCAATCTGAGCCTTGCATAATCTTTTCTGTATTTGCTTTGTTGAATTTGCGGTTGCATCGTTGTGTCCAGTTGCTGGTCTTAGCGTCTAGTCTTTTAGAGTTTCGAGTTCTGTTCACAGGTTGTCACGTCGCCGCTGCCATATATCACCACCGCATCATCATCGTCGCTGTTGCCATATACCACCACCACATATTCACCGCCAATCCGAATCCATATACGCCACCACATATCCGCCGCCACCAGTCCTAGTCCGAGTCTAGTAATTGTTGCATTGTTCTCGATTTCCAGATCACGCGATACTCCGAGTCGTGACAGAGAAGGACTCCCCAACTTCCGAGCCATCCGCAGAAGAAAAATAGGTCCAATTTCAAAAAAAAGAAGAAAAACTAAGTCTGGAAAATTCTGGCTAGGCAGTTTTTAGACCATTTGTAGACTTTTTCGAAAAAATTTGTTGCGGAGCAAAAAAAAAAGAGGAAAAAAAAGTGCAAAAAAAAGAGAAAAAAAATTAAGAGTGTGCTCCTCCCTTGTTTACGTGTCGCGCCGTGATTTTGTTGGTGTTCTAGGCTCGCGTCTCTAGCACAGTCTAGCCTAGGACCAGCACAGTACCGTCGTTGAGCGTTTATTCAACTTTGCATCTCTGAATTGATTATTGCTGACCTTTTTTGCTACCATATTATCAGCCTTCCCAGCTCCACATACATCTACGTCGTGCGTTTGACTCTCCCTGGTAATCGCTCTATCCAAGCTTTGAGAGTTTTGACTACAACGGTTGCCGATCACCGCCTGCTGCTGGGTAAGAACTGGTAAGAATTTGAGTTTTGCTTGACGGATTTGTGACACCCACCACCACCACTTGTTCGTAGTCTGTAGGATCATATTCTTGTGTGTTTCTATTGCTGCTAACCATGCCAGGATCACAAGCCGACGAGATTGACTGGGAGAATTTATCGAACAAGGTGCTTCATGATAAGTTTCAGCAAATGATGACTGAACAGGTGCAAGATGTGCTGAACAATTTTGAAGAGGCCATGGAGAAGATCACTGGCCTTGAGAAGACGTTCGAAACAAAGCTCGATAACAAGTTTACTGAATTGCTCGCGCGTCTTCCACCACCACCACCCGCTGCACCTAACGCACCTCTCCAACAACAACAACAACGACTACCTCCACGTCGCGAAACAGACCTCCGCCGAGCAAGCCGTGTTCCTCTTGCGTTTGGCCAAACTGTTGGTGCTGCTGTTGATACTTTTGTGGCTCCTGCTGCTGATGCGGAGGAGGATGATTATGTGGGAGATTATGAGGATGAGGTTGATCAAAATCAGCACTACGTGCAGCCACCTGTACCACCACCAGCCGGTCGACCTCAGGTATATATTCGTAATGGTAGGCCTGCACCACCACCTCAGGTACGAGATGATGTCCATATTCCTAAACTGAAATTGAATATTCCACCATTTGAGGGTAGATATGTTCCTGATATATATCTTACTTGGGAGTTAGAAACTGAACAACGATTTACATGTTTACAATATCTTGAGGAGAGACGAGTTGCTGCTGCTGTTTGTGCTTTCACTAGTTTTGCATGTGTATGGTGGTCTGAACATTGTAGATTATATCCTATGCCAACTACTTGGGCTGCTTTGAAAACTGCTAAGCGTACGCGTTGGGTTCCACCATATTATCAACGTGAATTGCTTCAAAAATTGCAGCGTTTAAGACAAGGGAAAAATTATGTAGAAGAATATTATCAGGAATCACAAACTGGCATGATTAGATGTGGTATTGTTGAGGAGAATGAAGCTATGCTTGCACGGTTTCTGGGTGGATTAAATAGAGAGATTCAGACCATTCTAGACTATAAGGAGTATACTAATATCACTCGTTTATTCCATCTTGCTTGTAAAGCTGAACGTGAAGTGCAGGATCGACAAGCATTGGGGCGAACTAACTTTTCTGCAGGCCGACCTTCATCATGGACACCACGTGCATCTTCTACTTCAACTGCACCAGCACCTCCATCCGGTGCCACCTCCAGCCGTGATACAAGAAAACAGGCACAACCACCATTATCTGCCAAGAGCGCACCTGCGGGGCCTGCACAGCATTCTTCTTCTTCCATGGCATCAATAGGGCACACAAGTGATATTATTTGTCGTCGTTGTAAGGGAGGAGGTCATTATGTGAGAGAATGCAAATCTCCGCGTGTGATGATTGCTACCGCGGATGGTGGATATGAGTCCGCTAGTGACTATGATGAGGAGACTTTGGCTCTTATTACACGTAAAGAACATGGTGGAGATGATTCTGATCATGAGACGCAATACATGGCTCCTGAAGACGCTGACAGGTATGAATGTTTAGTTGCTCAACGTGTTTTGAGTGTGCAGGTCACACAAGCTGAGCAAAATCAGAGGCACAATTTGTTCCATACCAAGGGAGTTGTGAAGGAACGTTCTGTGTGCGTCATCATAGACGGAGGGAGCTGCAACAACTTGGCTAGCATGAAGATGGTGGAGAAGCTTTCTCTCACCACAAGACCACATCCACATCCTTACTACATCCAATGGTTCAACAACAGCGGCAAGGTTAAGGTAACACGTACTGTTCGTGTGCATTTTAGTATCTCTACATATGCTGATTATGTTGATTGTGATGTGGTACCTATGCAAGCATGTTCCTTATTACTTGGTAGTCCATGGCAATTTGATAAAAATTCTGTACACCATGGTAGAAACAATCACTATACTCTTGTTCATAAGGATAAAAATATTACTTTGCTTCCTATGACTCCTGATTCCATTTTGAAAGATGATATTAATAGAGCTAATAAAGCAAAACAGGAGAAGAATAAGAGTGAAAATCAGATTGTGGCAAAAGAATTTGAGCAACAAATGAAGCCTAATAATAAACCATCTAGTGTTGCTTCTGAAATTAAATTGAAAAGTGCATGTTTATTTGCCACCAAATCTGATATTGATGAGCTAGATTTCAGCAAATCTGTTTGCTATGCTTTTGTGTGCAAAGAGGCATTATTTTCATTCGAGGACGTGCCTTCCTCTTTGCCTCCTGCTGTCACTAACATTTTGCAGGAGTTCGCTGACGTCTTTCCACAAGACGTGCCACCGGGATTACCGCCTATTCAAGGGATTGAGCATCAGATTGACTTAATTCCCGGTGCTTCACTGCCAAACCGTGCGCCATACCGTGCCAATCCAGAGGAGACGAAGGAGATTATGCGTCAAGTACAAGAGCTTCTCGACAAAGGTTATATACGCGAATCCCTTAGTCCTTGTGCTGTTCCTATTAATTCTAGTGCCGAAAAAGGATGGTACATCACGTATGTGTGTTGATTGTAGAGGCATTAATAATATTACTAGGCTAGATGATATGCTTGAATAATTGAGTGGCTCTACAATATTCTCCAAAGTTGATTTGCCTAGTGGATACCATCAAATTCGTATGAAATTGGGAGATGAATGGAAAACAGCATTTAAAACTAAGTTTGGATTATATGAGTGGTTAGTCATGCCTTTTGGGTTAACTAATGCACCTAGTACTTTCATGAGATTAATGAACGAAGTTTTACGTGCTTTCATTGGATGATTTGTGGTAGTTTACTTTGATGACATATTGATTTATAGCAGGTCTTTGGAAGAACATTTGGAACATTTACGTGCTGTTTTTATTGCTCTATGTGATGCATGTTTGTTTGGTAACCTTGGGAAGTGCACCTTTTGCACCGACCGAGTATCGTTTCTTGGCTATGTTGTTACTCCACAGGGAATTGAAGTTGATAAAGCCAAGATTGACGCTATTGAGAGTTGGCCGCAGCCCAAAATGGTCACACAAGTGAGGAGTTTTCTTGGCCTCGCTGGATTCTATAGGCATTTTGTGAGAGATTTCAGCACCATTGCTGCACCTCTCAATGAGCTTACAAAGAAAGATGTGCCTTTTCTTTGGGGTACCGCATAGGAAGAAGCCTTCACAGTATTGAAACATAAGTTGACACATGCTCCTTTACTCCAACTTCTTGATTTTAATAAGACTTTTGATCTTGAATGTGATGCTAGTGGAATTGGATTAGGAGGTGTGTTATTACAAGATGGCAAACATGTTGCATATTTTTCTGAAAAATTGAGTGGGCCTAGTCTGAATTATTCTACTTATGATAAAGAATTATATGCTCTTGTTCGGACTTTAGAAACATGGCAACATTATTTATGGCCCAAAGAATTTGTTATACATTCTGATCATGAATCTTTGAAACATATTAAAAGTCAAGCTAAACTGAATCGTAGACATGCTAAATGGGTTGAATTCATTGAGACTTTCCCTTACGTCATTAAACACAAGAAGGGAAAAGAAAATGTTATTGCTGATGCATTGTCTCGTCGCTATACTATGCTTTCACAACTTACCTTCAAAATATTTGGTTTGGAGACCATCAAAGATCAATATGTGCATGATGCTAATTTTAAAGATGTAATGCAGAATTGTAAAGAAGGAAGAATGTGGAACAAGTTCGTCGTTAATGATGGATTTGTGTTTCGTGCTAACAAGCTATGCATTCCAGCTAGCTCTGTTCGTCTTTTATTGTTGCAGGAGGCGCATGGAGGAGGATTAATGGGACACTTTGGCGTGAAGAAGACGGAGGACGTACTTGCTACACATTTCTTTTGGCCAAAGATGAGACGTGATGTTGAGCGTTTTATTGCTCGCTGCACTACATGTTAAAAAGCTAAGTCACGACTCAATCCTCATGGTTTATATATGCCTTTGCCTGTACCTAGTGTTCCTTGGGAGGATATATCTATGGACTTTGTGTTAGGTTTACCTCGAACAAAGAAGGGAAAGGATAGCATATTTGTTGTCGTGGATAAATTCTCGAAAATGGCACACTTTATACCATGTCATAAAAGCGGTGATGTTGTTAATGTTGCTGATTTGTTCTTTCGTGACATTATTCGCTTGCATGGTGTGCCAAATACTATTGTTTCAGATCGTGATACTAAATTTCTTAGCCACTTTTGGAGATGTTTATGGGCTAAGTGCCCTAAGGGCTGTATATATGGAGGAAGAGAGGGGGAATTTCGTGGCCCTTGGTGGAGGGGTCCGAAATCAACCCTATCTCTTGTTTCCCCACACATACAGACTCTAAAAATAGCCTATACTAATGTATTTCGAAATTACATGGGCGTGGCCTAATAAAAAGGTGACGCAACACCTATAATAGCCTCTGGACGAAATTTATGAAGTGGCATCTTGTATATTTCGGCCAAGGCTTCATGCACTTGTTATGGTGGCTTCAAAGACCTGAAATCATCACTCGTAACTCTGTTCTTGTTCCCCTTGCGCATGCCATCATCTCCATGCTTTCTCTTGCTCCGATGTTCATCCTTCTCCAGGCTAGGCCCTTCATTTGTAAGGAAAACAAATGTATCCAATTTAGGCAGCATCATATTCTCATGAACATTAGAATCATTACCAAGAAACGAAAGTACCTGGTAATTTAGTTGATGTGCGCGAGCTCTAGTAATTGGTCCAGTATGTATAGCAGCAGGGGATGTGGGTGTAACAATGGTAGTGATGTCCTCATCAGCTACTAACTATGGCAGGAACACAAGTCGACGAGACTGACTGGGAGAACATGACGAACAAGGAGCTTCATGATAAGTTTCATCAAATGTTGGGTCAACAGGTGGAAGATGTGATGGCCAGCTTTGGAAAGGCAATGGAGAAGATGGATGACATTGAGAAGTCAATTGACACCAAGTTGGACGCCAAGTTTGATGAATTACTCAAACGTCTCCCACAACCAGCTCTACGCCATGATACAGTAGGGCGAGCACAGCGTGTTCCTATTGAGCCAAGACAAAATTCTGGTGTCGCTGCTACTGCTGTTGGTGCTTCTGTAGGTCTTGCTGTTACTTCAGAGGTGGAGGACTATTATGAGGATGAGGTTGATAAAAATCAGAACTATGTGCAGCCACCAGCACCACCACCAGCATGTTGACCTCAGGTATATATTCGCAATGGTAGGCCTGCACCACCACCTCAGGTACGAGATAATGACCATATTCCGAAACTGAAATTGAATATTCCACCATTTGAGGGTAGATATGTTCCTGATATATATCTTACTTGGGAGTTAGAAACTGAACAACGTTTTACATGTTTACAATATCCCGAGGAGAGACGGGTTGCTGCTGCTGTTTGTGCTTTCACTAGTTTTGCATGTGTATGGTGGTCTGAACATTGTAGATTATATCCTATTCCAACTACTTGGGCTGCTTTGAAAACTACTATGCGTACTCGTTGGGTTCCACCATATTATCAACGTGAATTGCTTCAAAAATTGCAGCGTTTAAGACAAGGAAAAAATTCTGTAGAAGAATATTATCAGGAATTACAAACTGGCATGATTAGATGTGGTATTGTTGAGGAGAATGAAGCTATGCTTGCACGTTTTATGGGTGGATTAAATAGAGAGATTCAGACCATTCTAGAGTATAAGGAGTATACTAATATCAGTCGTTTATTCCATCTTGCTTGTAAAGCTGAACGTGAAGTGCAGGATCGACAAGCATTGGCGCGACCGAACTTTTCTACAAGTCGACTTTCATCATGGACACCGTGTGCCTCCTCTACTTCCATTGCACCAGCACCTCCATCAGCTGCTACCTCCAGCCGTGATACAAGAAAGCAGGCACAACCACCACTATCTGCCAAGAGCGCATCTGCCGGGCCTGCATAGAGCTCTTCTTCGTCCATGGCATCAACAGGGCACACAAGTGATATTATTTGTCGTCGTTGTAAGGGAAGAGGACATTATGCGCGAGAATGCAAATCTCAGCGTGTGATGATTGCTACTGAGGATGGTGGTTATGAGTCTGCTAGTGATTATGATGAGGAGAGTTTGGCCCTTATTACAAGTAAAGAACACGGTGGAGATGATTCTGATCATGAGACGCAATACATGGCTCCTGAAGATGCTGACAGGTATGAATGTTTGTTGCTCAACTTGTTTTGAGTGTGCAGGTTACACAAGCTGAGCAAAATCAGAGGCATAATTTGTTCCATACAAAGGGAGTTGTGAAGGAACATTTTGTGCGCGTCATCACAGACGGAGGGAGCTGCAACAACTTGGCTAGCATGGAGATGGTGGAGAAGCTCTCTCTCTCACCACAAGACCACATCCACAGCCTTACTACATCCAATGGTTCAACAACAGCAACAACGTTAAAGTAACACGTACTGTTTGTGTGCATTTTAGTATCTCTACATATGCTGATTATCTTGATTGTGATGTGGTACCTATGCAAGCATGTTCCTTATTACTTGGTAGACCATGGCAATTTGATAAAAATTCTGTACACCATGGTAGAAATAATCAGTATACTCTTGTTCATAAGGATAAAAATATTACTTTGCTTCCTATGACTCCTGATTCCATTTTGAAAGATGATATTAATAGAGCTAATAAAGCAAAACAGGAGCAAAAATAGAGTGAAAATCAGATTGTGGCAAAAGAATTTGAGCAACAAATGAAGCCTAATAATAAACCATCTAGTGTTGCTTCTGAAATTAAACTGAAAAGTGCATGTTTATTTGCCACCAAATTTGATACTGATGAGCTAGATTTCAGCAAATCTGTTTGCTATGCTTTTGTGTGCAAAGAGGCATTATTTTCATTCGAGGATGTGCCTTCCTCTTTGCCTCCTGCTGTCACTAACATTTTGCAGGAGTTCGATGACGTCTTTCCACAAGACGTGCCACCGAGATTACCGCCTATTCAAGGGATTGAGCATCAGATTGACTTAATTCCCGGTGCTTCACTGCCAAACTGTGCGCCATACCGTACCAATCCAGAGGAGACGAAGGATATTATGCGTCAAGTACAAGAGCTTCTCGACAAAGGTTATATAAGCGAATCCCTTAGTCCTTGTGCTGTTCCTATTATTCTAGTGCCGAAAAAGGATGGTACATCGCGTATGTCTGTTGATTGTAGAGGCATTAAAAATATTACTATTCGTTATCGTCATCCTACTCCTAGGCTAGATGATATGCCTGATGAATTGAGTGGCTCTGCAATATTCTCCAAAGTTGATTTGTGTAGTGGATACCATCAAATTCGTATGAAATTGGGGGATGAATGGAAAACAACATTTAAACTAAGTTTGGATTATATGAGTGGTTAGTCATGCCTTTTGGGTTAACTAATGCACCTAGTACTTTCATGAGATTAATGAACGAAGTTCTACGTGCTTTCATTGGACAATTTGTGGTAGTTTACTTTGATGACATATTGATTTATAGCAGATCTTTGGAGGAACACTTGGAACATTTACGTGTTGTTTTTATTGCTCTACGTGATGCACGTTTGTTTGGTAACCTTGGGAAGTGCACCTTTTGCACCGACCGAGTGTCTTTTCTTGGCTATGTTGTTACTCCACAGGGAATTGAAGTTGATAAAGCCAAGATTGAAGCTATTGAGAGTTGGCCGCAGCCCAAAACGGTAACACAAGTGAGGAGTTTTCTTGGCCTCGCTAGATTCTATAGACGTTTTGTGAGAGATTTCAGCACCATTGCTGCACCTCTCAATGAGCTTACAAAGAAGGATGTGCCTTTTGTTTGGGGTACCGCACAGGAAGAAGCCTTCACGATGTTGAAAGATAAGTTGACACATGCTCCTTTACTCCAACTTCCTGATTTTAATAAGACTTTTGAGCTTGAATGTGATGCTAGCGGAATTGGATTAGGAGGTGTGTTATTACAAGATGGCAAACCTGTTGCATACTTTTCTGAAAAATTGAGTGGGCCTAGTCTGAATTATTCTACTTATGATAAAGAATTATATGCTCTTGTTCGGACTTTAGAGACATGGCAACATTATTTATGGCCCAAAGAATTTGTTATATATTCTTATCATGAATCTTTGAAGCATTTTAAAAGTCAAGCTAAACTGAATCGTAGACATGCTAAATGGGTTGAATTCATTGAGACTTTCCCTTATGTTATTAAACACAAGAAGGGTAAAGAAAATGTTATTGCTGATGCATTGTCTCGTTGCTATACTATGCTTTCACAACTTGACTTCAAAATATTTGGTTTGGAGACCATCAAAGATCAATATGTGCATGATGCTGATTTTAAAGATGTATTGCAGAATTGTAAAGAAGGGAGAACATGGAACAAGTTCATCGTTTATGATAGATTTGTGTTTCGTGCTAACAAGCTATGCATTCTAGCTAGCTCTATTCGTCTTTTGTTATTGTAGGAGGCGCATGGAGGGGGATTAATGGGACACTTTGGCATGAAGAAGACGGAGGACGTACTTGCTACACATTTCTTTTGGCCAAAGATGAGACGGGATGTTGAGCGTTTTATTGCTTGCCGCACTACATGTCAAAAAGCTAAGTCACGACTCAATCCTCATGGTTTATATATGCCTTTGCCTGTACCTAGTGTTCCTTGGGAGGATATATCTATGGACTTTGTTTTAGGTTTACCTCGAACAAAGAAGGGGAGGGATAGCATATTTGTTGTCGTGTATAGATTCTCGAAAATGGCACACTTTATACCATGTCATAAAAGCGATGATGCCGTTAATGTTGCTGATTTGTTCTTTCGTGAAATTATTCGCTTGCATGGTGTGCCCAATACTATTGTTTCAGATCGTGATACTAAATTTCTTAGCCAGTTTTGGAGATGTTTATGGGCTAAATTGGGGACTAAACTGCTTTTTAGTACTACTTGTCACCCCCAAACTGATGGACAAACTGAAGTAGTCAATATAACATTGTCTACTATGCTTAGGGTTGTTTTGAAGAATAATAAGATAATGTGGGAAGAATGCTTGCCTCATATTGAATTTGCTAATAATCGTTCATTGCATTCTACTACTAAGATGTGCCCTTTTGAAATTGTGTATGGTTTCCTACCTCGTGCACCTATTGATTTGTTGCCTCTTCCATCTTCGGAGAAGGTTAATTTTGATGCTAAAAAACGTGCTGAATTGATTTTAAAAATGCATGAGTTAACTAAGGAAAACATTGAGCGTTTGAATGCTAAATATAAACTTGCTGGAGATAAGGGTAGAAAACATCTTGTGTTTGCACCTGGAGATCTTGTTTGGTTACATTTGCGTAAGGATAGATTTCCTGATTTGTGCAAAT
Organism: Triticum dicoccoides; assembly: GCF_002162155.2. Classification (NCBI taxonomy): domain Eukaryota; kingdom Viridiplantae; phylum Streptophyta; class Magnoliopsida; order Poales; family Poaceae; genus Triticum; species Triticum dicoccoides. The sequence continues at coordinate 361,232,331 of NC_041385.1, forward strand.
CAAAGTTATAACCACGTGCTGATGGTCCTTTCAAGGTGTTGGAGAAAATAAATGATAATGCATATAAACTTGAGCTGCCTGCAGATTTTGGGGTTAGTCCCACTTTTAACATTGCAGATTTGAAGCCTTATTTGGGTGAGGAAGATGAGCTTCCATCGACGACGACTTCATTTCAAGAAGGGGAGGATGATGAGGACATCAATACCATTATTACACCCACAACCCCTACTGCTACATATACTGGACCAATTACTAGAGCTCGCGCATGCCAATTAAATTATCAGGTACTTCCTTTTCTTGGTAATGATTCTAATGTTCATGAGAAATTGATGCTGCCTAAATTGGATACATTTGTTTTGCTTACAAATGAAGGGCCTAGCTTGGAGAAGGATGAACATTGGAGCAAGAACAAGCATGAAGATGATGGCATGCGCAAGGGGAACAAGAACGGAGTTACAAGTGATGATTTCAGGAGTTTGAAGCCACCATAATTAGTGCATGAAGCCTTGGACGAAATATACAAGATGCCACTTCATAAATTTCGTCCGGAGGCTATTCCATGTGCCGCGTCACCTTATTATTGGGCCAGGCCCATGTAATTTTGAAATACATAAGTATAGGCTATATTTAGAGTCCGTATGTGTGGGGAAACAAGAGATAGGGTTAGTTTCGGACCCCACTACCAAGGGCCACGAAATTCACCCCCTCTTCCTCCATATATATAGCCCTTAGGGCACCGTTTAGACTTTGAGTTTTGTTTAGATTAAAGTTCGCCATAGCTGCAACTTCGCGTACTTCGTTTGTGTTCAACGACCAGACAAAGACGTCACAGAACCCCACCTTGATCAATAAAGCTTTCATCTTATATTCGCAATATCCATATTGCAATCTCAGTTTCTTGCTTGTTCTTCGTTTGCTCGCAGGAAACAGACCCTTGTAGTCAAGTTGATCGTGCTCCGGCGTGGTCAATAACCTCTCGGAGTTGGTTTAGCGATTGCTAAGGCGCGACGTCCTCGCACGTTCGTAGTCGGATCGTCAAAGTCGACCTCCACCAAAGCGATATCCATGATCTCATCGAAAGACGGGACACCTTTGTCTCTATCATCTCCCCCCCCCCTCTTGGGAAAGATCCGACCTCGGATCGTGATCTTCATCACCATGGAAACGGTTGTCGTGGACGGACTTGTAGTTGGACGATATTGAAGACATGGCGCAATCCAAGTAGTCCAAGGTGTCACCGGAGTGATGGACATGCAAAAAGAGCAAACACAAGCGACTCTCGGAAATACAATGGTTAGCACACACAAAGTGTCCATCATGTAAGAATGAGTCCGTGCGGCAAGATAGTGTGTGGCAAGACACATGATGCTTATCAAGATGATCTAGAATGATATGCAAAGCATTCATGTGAGCAAATTCATTTGTCGTATGCACAAAGGTGTGGTGAATGTGATTAATGCGACCATTGTGCAAAATGATGTCATATAGAGACGGTTTATCAAGAGCATGAACATGACAATGGATGCTCAATATGTGTATGTAATCATGTAATTGATTGTAGGCAATATGATCATGATATATGAATATGCCATCAAGGTAGATCACAACAAATTTGCTAAGGAAGTGAACAAGCTCATATATCATGGATGACATGGGAATACAAGATGCAACAAGGCAATCATAATCTGAGTTAATCCATGCATAGGGTGCAAACTCGCGGTGAGTATGATATGTCCATTGAGCATGACATGTATGAGCACAATCAATAAATATGGAGGTGTTGGTGTACCAATGCTCGATGTCGTGGCAAGAGTGGAGGTTCAAAGGTGCGTCCAATATGTGCGAGCGCTCCTCAATGTGAAGGTCCATAGAGCCAATCTCCAATGTCGCTCCTCCGTTCGCGAGATGTATCATGTAGACATCAAGAAGGAAACAACAATGAAAGAGTGACCCATCCAATATGCAAACTTGAGGATGGCTCAAAGCGAAGGAGTTCACCTTATGAATGTTCCCAAAGATGTTGGAGTTGCACATCATGTATGCCTTCACATAACCAATATGTCTCATGACGGTAATGCCTTGTGAATCCTTCAAAACGAAAGAACATGACAAACACTCGGAAAAACAAATGAGGTTAGCGGAAGTGCGAAACCTATCATTCATGTGGTAAAATACCCAACAAGTGTATGCATCATGCTCATCATAAGAGAGTACAAGGGAGCATTTCATAGTATGGAGGCATATGATGCGAGAACAACCAAATACAATAGGCTCAATCAAACAAGCATGCATCACAAGTAAGGTGTCAAAGTCTCCAAGATCAATAAGCATAGTATGGTTGCACTCAATACAAGTGGATATGAAAGAGGCAACTAATGGACACAAGAGACAATGATAAAGATATATCATGTGAGAGGCATGAACATAAACGTCATCAACCCAAGAAAGCAAGTAATTAAGAGTGGAACATGGGTGATGCAACATAGCAAGCAATCATAGTGATCAAGTCAAGCAAGCTAGTAGTGCGAAGATGCAACGTACTAGAAGGAATCATGGCAAACATGTCATGTGTGCAAATAGTGGGCATAAATAATGCACGTGACATATCACAAGCATGAAAGCAAGATATGAGAAAAATATCATCAATGTATTGGCGAGAAGCCATATGTAAATAGCAATGGGGCATCATGACTCTCCCAACACAACAACCATCAATAACATGGGGCACAAAGAAATCATGGCAATAGCTACTAGTATCTCCACCAAGCATGCAAACACATAGGAGTAGCATAATGGTCAATCATGGGTAAATGCAGGAAAGGGTCACACTTGCATGGCAAAGGCATAGAAACAAGGATAACATGCAAAGTGAACACGGGAAAATGAGCATAAGGTGACAAGTGGTAAATTGTCCATAGTCGTGTGAGAGCCAAGTAAAAGACATGCCCGTAGTCCTTGCGCAAAGGGAACGGTGGTAAGGATAGTCCATGGGATCCCAAGCCATCGTTGCTCTCAAGAGCTCGTTTCGTCAACTCATGGGATTGTGACATTGAGGAGTGTTCATAAGTACCTACACAAAGCAAAGGCAAAGGAAAAATTGTGTGTGCGTGGTAGATGTACACATCATCCATCATGATGCGCACATGCATGTGTCGGTTAGCACAATATACCCAATGCTCAAATAAATGAGATGCGTGATATAGAAACATGTCATCCATCATGATGGGTTTGTTGTTATGCATAGCATAATGGAGACTCAAATTGTGTAATGCATCACGAGCAATATCTAAAGCATTGTTATTCATGGAATGCATATGGTGTACATTATGATCGGAATCATGCAAAGTATGAAATGCATCAAGATCTCCGAATATGTATGAGGAAACTATGGGGGTCTCCTCACGAGCATTAATGGAAACATCCCATGGAGAATATTGACAACATCCAAAACAATGCATATGGTACAATTTGATCATGGCATGGCATAGTAGATGAATTGTGCAAATCATGTAGAGGAAGCATGGCAATATGATCACATGAAAAACAAAAGCCAATGACCATCATCTCGTCATCTATGCCATAAGTGCAAATGGGATTTATTTTAATGGGGCATGCATACTATGTTGAGATTGTAATGATGCAATATGGTAGATCTCACTCATAGCATATGACAAGTTCAATGGGTTGTTAAACATGATGTGACCAAAAGAATTTTCACATGATATCATATGGAGCATAGCATCACAACTAGGCAACTCAGCATGCTCATCATCATATTCATCATAAATAGGTAAGTCATGACATGAAGAAGTCTCATTAGCATGAAGCATGGGAATAGGTGGGTCAACATCATGGGAGCAATCGATGTCAAGATAGTCCACTAGTGGGACAAGAGAAGCACCATCACCTATGTTACCTTTGGAGCGTCGCTCATGTGTTGTAGGTGAGGTGTTGAAGATCCACTCATTGTCATCTTCATCTTGATGGAACCATGTGGGGGGTGCATTATCGTCCACCATGGCCATCGGTTTCTCCATTGGAGGGATGGACTCGTCGAGGATAGGCGTGTCGTCATGTAGGAGGCCTATCACCAAAGAAGAAAACACACTAGGAGTAGAGGTTAAGTCGTTAGAAATCATAGTGGCCTCACGTGCCGTGTCAACTACCTCACTAAGTGTTGTGGCTCACTCCCTCCCTCAAAGATGCTCTCACTCATATGGTTGGCGGAGTCACTCAAATGGCACTCAACCTCACATAGGATGTGTGGCATGATCTCATATGTGGGGCTAGTGGTGGTCACACTCATCCTCTCATAGGAAGTTCTCTCAATGTCACGTACGGTGGAGTCACTCATGTCACTCATGTGGTAGTGGCTCTCCTCACATGGCACTTGGTGCATCTCGACATATGTGGGTTTCGGAGAGGTGTAGGTGCTAATGTCTCCATGTGCGGTCACGTAGCTTGACTCGGAGTATGAGTCCAATATGGGCGCCGTCTTCATGTTGTTGAAGAGGTTCGCGCTTGTCGCCGTAGTCGAAGGGGATGGCCCTTGCTCGACCGTCTTGTCACCGTCTTGGTGTGGGAGGTCCATATGATGTGGCACCTCGTAGCTCGTCTGATAGAGGCAAAGGTGTCCCGTCTTTCGATGAGATGATGGATATCGCTTTGGTGGCAGTCGACTTTGACGATCCGACTATGAACGTGCGAGGACGTCGCGCCTTAGCAATCGCTAAACCAACTCCGAGAGGTTATTGACCACGCCGGAGCATGATCAACCTGACCACGAGGGTCTGTTTCCTGCGAGCAAACGAAGAACAAGCAAGAAACTGAGATTGCAATCTGAATATTGCGAATATAAGATGAAAGCTTTATTGATCAAGGTGGGGTTCTGTGATGCCTTTGTCTGGTCATTGAACACAAACGAAGTACGCGAAGTTGCAGCTATGGCGAACTTTTAATCTAAACAAAACCCGAAGTCTAAACGATGCCCTAAGGGCTGTATATATGGAGGAAGAGGGGGGGAATTTCGTGGCCCTTGGTGGAGGGGTCCGAAATCAACCCTATCTTGATGAGGACATCAATACCATTGTTACACCCACAGCCCCTACTGCTACATATACGGGACCAATTACTAGAGCTCGCGCACGCCAATTAAATTATCAGGTACTTTCGTTTCTTGGTAATGATTCTAATGTTCATGAGAATATGATGTTGTCTAAATTGGATACATTTGTTTTGCTTACAAATGAAGGGCCTAGCTTGGAGAAGGATGAACATTGGAGCAAGAACAAGCATGGAGATGATGCCATGCGCAAGGGGAACAAGAACGGAATTACAAGTGATGATTTCAGGACTTTGAAGCCACCATAATGGGTGCATGAAGCCTTGGACGAAATATACAAGATGCCACTTCATAAATTTCGTCCCGAGGCTAATATAGGTGCTGCGTCACCTTTTTATTGGGCCAGGCCCATGTAATTTCGAAATACATAAGTATAGGCTATTTTTAGAGTCCGTATGTGTGGGGAAACAAGAGATAGGGTTGATTTCGGACCCCTCCACCAAGGGCCACGAAATTCCCCCTCTCTTCCTCCATATATACAGCCCTTAGGGCACCGTTTAGACTTTGGGTTTTGTTTAGATTAAAAGTTCGCCATAGCTGCAACTTCGCGTACTTCGTTTGTGTTCAACGACCAGACAAAGGCATCACAGAACCCCACCTTGATCAATAAAGCTTTCATCTTATATTCACAATATCCAGATTGCAATCTTAGTTTCTTGCTTGTTCTTCGTTTGCTCGCAGGAAACAGACCCTCGTGGTCAGGTTGATCGTGCTCCGGCGTGGTCAATAACCTCTCGGAGTTGGTTTAGCGATTGCTAAGGCGCAACGTCCTCGCACGTTCGTAGTCAGATCGTCAAAGTCGACTTCCACCAAAGCGATATCCATCATCTCATCGAAAGACGGGACACCTTTGCCTCTATCAAGTGGTATCAGATTTCCAGGTTGCTCGGTGAGATTTTACAGTTTTTCGTAGTTTATATCGAGTCTGTTCTTCATACCTACAGTCCACGAAAAAGCCACAAAAAAAATTAGGGTTAGTTCATCATATCCGAACCAATCTGAGCCTTTGCATAATCTTTTTAGGGTTTTGCTTTGTTGAATTTGCGTTGCATCGTCGTGTCTAGTTGCTGGTCTTAGCGTCTAGTCTTTTAGAGTTTCGAGTTCTGGTCATAAGTTGTCACGCCGCCACCGCACCATCATCATCGCCCCTGCCACCTACCACCACCGCTCCGAATCCGTATCCATATACCACCACCAATCCGTGCCATATACCACCACCGATCCATATCCATATACTACCACTGCTACCACCACCGCTGCCATATACCACCACCATATATCCACCACCAATCCGAATTCTTGTCATATTAGGTTTGTTTTCGAGATCCATCTAGATTCCGATTCGTGTTTCCTGGCCGGAGTAGGTATCGGAAAAAACAAGAGTCCGGAAACCACCCTCCGTTTAGGCCCAAAATTTTCCGAAAACGCACTTCTCGAAAAAATTTCTGGCTATCCTATTTTTAGGTGTTTCTAAGCGTATTGAGACAGTTGCCGTTATAGAAAGTTTTTTTTGACCCGTTTCCAGTTTTTGGGTCCGGGCAGTCGGAAAAAAAAATTTGTCAACAAAAATTTCGTGCCCATCCTGTCAGTTTGACTTGGGAAGAGTTTTGAGACACTCGCCATTATAGTGATTTTTCGCAAAAAAAAAAGAGCGCAAAAAAAAAGCGCAAAAAAAGCGAAAAGAAAAATTCCAGAGTGTGCTTTTCCCTTGTTTACGTGCCGCGCCGTGATTTTGTTGGTGTTCTAGGCTCGCGTCTCTAGCACAGTCTAGCCTAGGACCAGCACAGTACCGTCGTTGAGCGTTTATTCAACTTTGCATCTCTGAATTGATTATTGCTGACCCTTTTTGCTACCATATTATAAGCCTTCCCAGCTCCACATACATCTACATCGTGCGTTTGACTCTCCCTGATAACCGCTCTATCCAAGCTTTGAGAGTTTTTGACTACAACGGTTGCCGATCACCGCCTGCTGCTGGGTAAGAACTGGTAAGAATTTGAGATTTGCTTGACGGATTTGTGACACCCACCACCACCTCTTGTTAGTAGTCTGTAGGATCATATTCTTGTGTGTTTCTATTGCTGCTAACCATGCCAGGATCACAAGCCGACGAGACTGACTGGGAGAACATGACGAATAAGGATTTGCATGATAAATTTCAGCAAATGATGAGTGGACAGGTGCAAGATGTGCTAAACAGATTTGAAGAGGCCATGGAGAAGATAGATGGCATGGAGAAGACGTTCGAAACAAAGCTCGATAACAAGTTTAATGAATTGCTCGCGCGTCTTCCACCACCACCACCCGCTGCACCTAACGCACCTCTCCTACAACAACAACAACGACTACCTCCACGTCGCGAAACAGACCTTTGCCGAGCGAGCCGTGTTCCTCTTGCGTTTGGCCAAACTGTTGGTGCTGCTGTTGATACTTCTGTGGCTCCTGCTGCTGATGAGGAGGAGGATGATTATGTGAGAGATTATGAGGATGAGGTTGATCAAAATCAGCAGTACGTGCAGCCACCTGCACCACCACCAGCAGGTCGACCTCAGGTAAATATTCGTAATGGTAGGCCTGCACCACCACCTCAGGTACGAGATGATGTCCATATTCCTAAACTGAAATTGAATATTCCACCATTTGAGGGTAGATATGTTCCTGATATATATCTTACGTGGGAGTTAGAAACTGAACAACGATTTACATGTTTACAATATCCTGAGGAGAGACGAGTTGCTGCTGCTGTTTGTGCTTTCACTAGTTTTGCATGTGTATGGTGGTCTGAACATTGTAGATTATATCCTATTCCAACTACTTGGGCTGCTTTGAAAACTGCTATGCGTACTCGTTGGGTTCCACCATATTATCAACGTGAATTGCTTCAACAATTACAGCGCTTAAGACAAGGAAAAAATTCTGTAGAAGAATATTATCAGGAATTACAAACTGGCATGATTAGATGTGGTATTGTTGAGGAGAATGAAGCTATGCTTGCACGTTTTCTGGGTGGATTAAATAGAGAGATCCAGACCATTCTAGACTATAAGGAGTATACTAATATCACTCGTTTATTCCATCTTGCTTGTAAAGCTGAACATGAAGTGCAGGATCGACAAGCATTGGCGCGAACTAACTTTTCTGCAGGCCGACCTTCATCATGGACACCGCGTGCATCTTCTACTTCAACTGCACCAGCACCTCCATCCGGTGCCACCTCCAGCCGTGATACAAGAAAACAGGCACAACCACCATTATCTTCCAAGAGCGCACCTGCGGGTCCTGCACAGCGTTCTTCTTCTTCCATGGCATCAACAGGGCACACAAGTGATATTATTTGTCGTCGTTGTAAGGGAGGAGGTCATTATGCGAGGGAATGCAAATCTCCGCGTGTGATGATTGCTACCGCGGGTGGTGGATATGAGTCCGCCAGTGACTATGATGAAGAGACATTGGCTCTTATTACACGTGAAGAACATGGTGGAGATGATTCTGATCATGAGACGCAATACATGGCTCCTGAAGACGCTGACAGGTATGAATGTTTAGTTGCTCAACGTGTTTTGAGTGTGCAGGTCACACAAGCTGAGCAAAATCAGAGGCACAATTTGTTCCATACCAAGGGAGTTGTGAAGGAACGTTCTGTGCGCGTCATCATAGACGGAGGGAGCTGCAACAACTTGGCTAGCATGGAGATGGTGGAGAAGCTTTCTCTCACCACAAGACCACATCCACATCCTTACTACATCCAATGGTTCAACAACAGCGGCAAGGTTAAGGTAACACGTACTGTTCATGTGCATTTTAGTATCTCTACATATGCTGATTATGTTGATTGTGATGTGGTACCTATGCAAGCATGTTCCTTATTACTTGGTAGACCATGGCAATTTGATAAAAACTCTGTACACCATGGTAGAAACAATCACTATACTCTTGTTCATAAGGATAAAAATATTACTTTGCTTCCTATGACTCCTGATTCCATTTTGAAAGATGATATTAATAGAGCTAATAAAGCAAAACAGGAGAAGAATAAGAGTGAAAATCATATTGTGGCAAAAGAATTTGAGCAACAAATGAAGCCTAATAATAAACCATCTAGTGTTGCTTCTGAAATTAAATTGAAAAGTGCATGTTTATTTGCCACCAAATCTGATATTGATGAGCTAGATTTCAGCAAATCTGTTTGCTATGCTTTTGTGTGCAAAGAGGCATTATTTTCATTCGAGGACGTGCCTTCCTCTTTGCCTCCTGCTGTCACTAACATTTTGCAGGAGTTCGCTGACGTTTTTCCACAAGACGTGCCACCGGGATTACCGCCTATTCGAGGGATTGAGCATCAGATTGACTTAATTCCCGGTGCTTCACTGCCAAACCGTGCACCATACCGTACCAATCCAGAGGAGACGAAGGAGATTATGCGTCAAGTACAAGAGCTTCTCGACAAAGGTTATATACGCGAATCCCTTAGTCCCTGATACCACTTGATAGAGGCGGAGGTGTCCCGTCTTTCGATGAGATGATGGATTTCGCTTTGGTGGAAGTCGACTTTGACGATCCGACTACGAACGTGCGAGGACGTCGCGCCTTAGCAATCGCTAAACCAACTCCGAGAGGTTATTGACCACGCCAGAGCACGATCAACCTGACCACGAGGGTCTGTTTCCTGCGAGCAAACGAAGAACAAGCAAGAAACTGAGATTGCAATCTGGATATTGCGAATATAAGATGAAAGCTTTATTGATCAAGGTGGGGTTCTGTGACGCCTTTGTCTGGTCGTTGAACACAAACGAAGTACGCGAAGTTGCAGCTATGGCGAACTTTTAATCTAAACAAAACCCAAAGTCTAAACGATGCCCTAAGGGCTGTATATATGGAGGAAGAGGGGGGAATTTCGTGGCCCTTGGTGGAGGGGTCCGAAATCAACCCTATCTCTTGTTTCCCCACACATACGGACTCTAAAAATAGCCTATACTTATGTATTTCGAAATTACATGGGCCTGGCCCAATAATAAAGTGACGCAGCACCTAAAATAGCCTCGGGACAAAATTTATGAAGTGGCATCTTGTATATTTCGTCCAAGGCTTCATGCACCCATTATGGTGGCTTCAAAGTCCTGAAATCATCACTTGTAACTCCGTTCTTGTTCCCCTTGCGCATGCCATCATCTCCATGCTTGTTCTTGCTCCAATGTTCATCCTTCTCCAAGCTAGGCCCTTCATTTTTAAGCAAAACAAATGTATCCAATTTAGGCAGCATCATATTCTCATGAACATTAGAATCATTACCAAGAAACGAAAGTACCTGGTAATTTAGTTGGCGTGCACGAGCTCTAGTAATTGGTCCAGTATGTATAGCAGCAGGGGCTGTGGGTGTAACAATTGTATTGATGTCCTCATCATCCTCCCCTTCTTGAAATGAAGTCGTCCTCGACGGAAGTTCATCTTCCCCACCCAAATAAGGCTTCAAATCTGCAATGTTAAAAGTGGGACTAACCCCAAAATCTGCAGGCAGCTCAAGTTTATATGCATTATCATTTATTTTCTCTAACACCTTAAAGGGACCATCAGCACGTGGCATTAGCTTTGATTTGCGCAAATCAGGAAATCTATCCTTACGCAAATGTAACCAAACAAGATCTCCAGGTGCAAACACAACATGTTTTGTACCCTTATCTCGAGCAAGTTTATTTTTAGCATTCATACGCTCAATGTTTTCCCTAGTTAACTCATGCATTTTTAAAATCAATTCAGCACGTTGTTTAGCATCAAAATTAACCTTCTCCGAAGATGGAAGAGGCAACAAATCAATAGGTGCACGAGGTAGGAAACCATACACAACTTCAAAAGGGCACATCTTAGTAGTAGAATGCAATGAACGATTATAAGCAAATTCAATATGAGGCAAGCATTCCTCCCACATTTTCTTATTATTCTTCAAAACAGCCCTAAGCATAGTAGACAACGTTCTATTGACTACTTCAGTTTGTCCATCAGTTTGGGGGTGACAAGTAGTACTAAAAAGCAGTTTAGTCCCCAACTTAGCCCATAAACATCTCCAAAAGTGGCTAAGAAATTTAGTATCACGATCTGAAACAATAGTATTTAGCACACCATGCAAGCGAATAATTTCACGAAAGAACAAATCAGCAACATTAACAGCATCATCGCTTTTATGACATGGTATAAAGTGTGCCATTTTCGAGAATCTATCCACGACAACAAATATGCTATCCCTCCCCTTCTTTGTTCGAGGTAAACCTAAAACAAAGTCCATAGATATATCCTCCCAAGGAACACTAGGTACAGGCAAAGGCATATATAAACCATGAGGATTGAGTCGTGACTTAGCTTTTTGACATGTAGTGCAGCGAGCAATAAAACGCTCAACATCCCGTCTCATCTTTGGCCAAAAGAAATGTGTAGCAAGTACGTCCTCCGTCTTCTTCACGCCAAAGTGTCCCATTAATGCTCCTCCATGCGCCTCCTGCAACAACAAAAGACGAACGGAGCTAGCTGGAATGCATAGCTTGTTAGCACAAAACACAAATCCATCATTAACAACAAACTTGTTCCACATTCTTCCTTCTTTACAATTCTGCATTACATCTTTAAAATCAGCATCATGCGCATATTGATCTTTGATGGTCTCCAAACCAAATATTTTGAAGTCAAGTTGTGAAAGCATAGTATAGCGACGAGACAATGCATCAGCAATAACATTTTCTTTTCCCTTCTTGTGTTTAATGACATAAGGGAAAGTCTCAATGAATTCAACCCATTTAGCATGTCTACGATTCAGTTTAGCTTGACATTTAATATGTTTCAAAGATTCATGATCAGAATGTATAACAAATTCTTTGGGCCATAAATAATGTTGCCATGTTTCTAAAGTCCGAACAGGAGCATATAATTCTTTATCATAAGTAGAATAATTCAGACTAGGCCCACTCAATTTTTCAGAAAAGTATGCAACAGGTTTGCCATCTTGTAATAAAACACCTCCTAATCCAATTCCACTAGCATCACATTCAAGCTCAAAAGTCTTATTAAAATCAGGAAGTTGGAGTAAAGGAGCATGTGTCAACTTATCTTTCAATACCGTGAAGGCTTCTTCCTGTGCGGTACCCCAAAGAAAAGGCACATCTTTCTTTGTAAGCTCATTGAGAGGTGCAGCAATGGTGCTGAAATCTCTCACAAAACGCCTATAGAATCCAACGAGGCCAAGAAAACTTGATAGAGGCGGAGGTGTCCCGTCTTTCGATGATATGATGGATTTCGCTTTGGTGGAAGTCGACTTTGACGATCCGACTACGAACGTGCTAGGACGTCGCGCCTTAGCAATCGCTAAACCAACTCCGAGAGGTTATTGACCACGCCGGAGCACGATCAACCTGACCACGAGGGTCTATTTCCTGCGAGCAAACGAAGAACAAGCAAGAAACTAAGATTGCAATCTGGATATTGCGAATATAAGATGAAAGCTTTATTGATCAAGGTGGGGTTCTGTGACGTCTTTGTCTGGTCGTTGAACACAAACGAAGTACGCGGAGTTGCAGCTATGGCGAACTTTTAATCTAAACAAAACCCCCAAGTCTAAACGATGCCCTAAGGGCTGTATATATGGAGGAAGAGGGGGGAATTTCGTGGCCCTTGGTGGAGGGGTCCGAAATCAACCCTATCTCTTGTTTCCCCACACATACGGACTCTAAAAATAGCCTATACTTATGTATTTCGAAATTACATGGGCCTGGCCCAATAATAAGGTGACGCAGCACCTAAAATAGCCTCGGGACGAAATTTATGAAGTGGCATCTTGTATATTTCGTCCAAGGCTTCATGCACCCATTATGGTGGCTTCAAAGTCCTGAAATCATCACTTGTAACTCCGTTCTTGTTCCCCTTGCGCATGCCATCATCTCCATGCTTGTTCTTGCTCCAATGTTCATCCTTCTCCAAGCTAGGCCCTTCATTTGTAAGCAAAACAAATGTATCCAATTTAGGCAGCATCATATTCTCATGAACATTAGAATCAATACCAAGAAACGAAAGTACCTGGTAATTTAGTTGGCGTGCACGAGCTCTAGTAATTGGTCCAGTATGTATAGCAGCAGGGGCTGTGGGTGTAACAATTGTATTGATGTCCTCATCAAATACTATTGTTTCAGATCGTGATACTAAATTTCTTAGCCACTTTTGGAGATGTTTATGGGCTAAGTTGGGGACTAAACTGCTTTTTAGTACTACTTGTCACCCCCAAACTGATGGACAAACTGAAGTAGTCAATAGAACGTTGTCTACTATGCTTAGGGCTGTTTTGAAGAATAATAAGAAAATGTGGGAGGAATGCTTGCCTCATATTGAATTTGCTTATAATCGTTCATTGCATTCTACTACTAAGATGTGCCCTTTTGAAGTTGTGTATGGTTTCCTACCTCGTGCACCTATTGATTTGTTGCCTCTTCCATCTTCGGAGAAGGTTAATTTTGATGCTAAACAACGTGCTGAATTGATTTTAAAAATGCATGAGTTAACTAGGGAAAACATTGAGCGTATGAATGCTAAAAATAAACTTGCTCGAGATAAGGGTACAAAACATGTTGTGTTTGCACCTGGAGATCTTGTTTGGTTACATTTGCGTAAGGATAGATTTCCTGATTTGCGCAAATCAAAGCTAATGCCACGTGCTGATGGTCCCTTTAAGGTGTTAGAGAAAATAAATGATAATGCATATAAACTTGAGCTGCCTGCAGATTTTGGGGTTAGTCCCACTTTTAACATTGCAGATTTGAAGCCTTATTTGGGTGGGGAAGATGAACTTCCGTCGAGGACGACTTCATTTCAAGAAGGGGAGGATGATGAGGACATCAATACAATTGTTACACCCACAGCCCCTGCTGCTATACATACTGGACCAATTACTAGAGCTCGTGCACGCCAACTAAATTACCAGGTACTTTCGTTTCTTGGTAATGATTCTAATGTTCATGAGAATATGATGCTGCCTAAATTGGATACATTTTTTTTGCTTACAAATGAAGGGCCTAGCTTGGAGAAGGAGGAACATTGGAGCAAGAACAAGCATGGAGATGATGGCATGCGCAAGGGGAACAAGAACGGAGTTACAAGTGATGATTTCAGGACTTTGAAGCCACCATAATGGGTGCATGAAGCCTTGGACGAAATATACAAGATGCCACTTCATAAATTTCGTCCCGAGGCTATTTTAGGTGCTGCGTCACCTTATTATTGGGCCAGGCCCATGTAATTTCGAAATACATAAGTATAGGCTATTTTTAGAGTCCGTATGTGTGGGGAAACAAGAGATAGGGTTGATTTCGGACCCCTCCACCAAGGGCCACGAAATTCCCCCCTCTTCCTCCATATATACAGCCCTTAGGGCATCGTTTAGACTTTGGGATTTGTTTGTCCATCAGTTTGGGGGTAACAAGTAGTACTAAAAAGCAGTTTAGTCCCCAACTTAGCCCATAAACATCTCCAAAAGTGGCTAAGAAGTTTAGTATCACGATCTGAAACAATAGTATTTGGCACACCATGCAAGCGAATAATTTCACGAAAGAACAAATCAGCAACATTAACAGCATCATCGCTTTTATGACATGGTATAAAGTGTGCCATTTTCGAGAATCTATCCACAACAACAAATATGCTATCCCTCCCCTTCTTTGTTCGAGGTAAACCTAAAACAAAGTCCATAGATATATCCTCCCAAGGAACACTAGGTACAGGCAAAGGCATATATAAACCATGAGGATTGAGTCGTGACTTAGCTTTTTGACATGTAGTGCAGCGAGCAATAAAACGCTCAACATCCCGTCTCATCTTTGGCCAAAAGAAATGTGTAGCAAGTACGTCCTCCGTCTTCTTCACACCAAAGTGTCCCATTAATCCTCCTCCATGCGCCTCCTGCAACAACAAAAGACGAACGGAGCTAGCTGGAATGCATAGCTTGTTAGCACGAAACACAAATCCATCGTTAACGACAAACTTGTTCCACATTCTTCCTTCTTTACAATTCTGCATTACATCTTTAAAATCAGCATCATGCACATATTGATCTTTGATGGTCTCCAAACCAAATATTTTGAAGTCAAGTTGTGAAAGCATAGTATAGCGACGAGACAATGCATCAGCAATAACATTTTCTTTTCCCTTCTTGTGTTTAATGACATAAGGGAAAGTCTCAATGAATTCAACCCATTTAGCATGTCTACGATTCAGTTTAGCTTGACTTTTAATATGTTTCAAAGATTCATGATCAGAATGTATAACAAATTCTTTGGGCCATAAATTGGATCTAAACTACGAAAAACTGTAAAATCTCACCGAGCAACCTGGAAATCTGATACCACTTGATAGAGGCAAAGGTGTCCCGTCTTTCGATGAGATGGTGGATTTCGCTTTGGTGGAAGTCGACTTTGACGATCCGACTACGAACGTGCGAGGACGTCGCGCCTTAGCAATCGCTAAACCAACTCCGAGAGGTTATTGACCACGCCGGAGCACGATCAACCTGACCACGAGGGTCTGTTTCCTGCGAGCAAACGAAGAACAAGCAAGAAACTGAGATTGCAATCTGGATATTGCGAATATAAGATGAAAGCTTTATTGATCAAGGTGGGGTTCTGTGACGCCTTTGTCTGGTCGTTGAACACAAACGAAGTACGCGACGTTGCAGCTATGGCGAACTTTTAATCTAAACAAAACCCAAAGTCTAAACGATGCCCTAAGGGCTGTATATATGGAGGAAGAGGGGGGGAATTTCGTGGCCCTTGGTGGAGGGGTCCGAAATCAACCCTATCTCTTGTTTCCCCACACATACGGACTCTAAAAATAGCCTATACTTATGTATTTCGAAATTACATGGGCCTGGCCCAATAATAAGGTGACGCAGCACCTAAAATAGCCTCGTGACGAAATTTATGAAGTGGCATCTTGTATATTTCGTCCAAGGCTTCATGCACCCATTATGGTGGCTTCAAAGTCCTGAAATCATCACTTGTAACTCCGTTCTTGTTCCCCTTGCGCATGCCATCATCTCCATGCTTGTTCTTGCTCCAATGTTCATCCTTCTCCAAGCTAGGCCCTTCATTTGTAAGCAAAACAAATGTACCCAATTTAGGCAGCATCATATTCTCATGAACATTAGAATCATTACCAAGAAACGAAAGTACCTGGTAATTTAGTTGGCGTGCACGAGCTCTAGTAATTGGTCCAGTATGTATAGCAGCAGGGGCTGTGGGTGTAACAATTGTATTGATGTCCTCATCATCCTCCCCTTCTTGAAATGAAGTCGTCCTCGACGGAAGTTCATCTTCCCCACCCAAATAAGGCTTCAAATCTGCAATGTTAAAAGTGGGACTAACCCCAAAATCTGCAGGCAGCTCAAGTTTATATGCATTATCATTTATTTTCTCTAACACCTTAAAGGGACCATCAGCACGTGGCATTAGCTTTGATTTGCGCAAATCAGGAAATCTATCCTTACGCAAATGTAACCAAACAAGATCTCCAGGTGCAAACACAACATGTTTTGTACCCTTATCTCGAGCAAGTTTATTTTTAGCATTCATACGCTCAATGTTTTCCCTAGTTAACTCATGCATTTTTAAAATCAATTCAGCACGTTGTTTAGCATCAAAATTAACCTTCTCCGAAGATGGAAGAGGCAACAAATCAATAGGTGCACGAGGTAGGAAACCATACACAACTTCAAAAGGGCACATCTTAGTAGTAGAATGCAATGAACGATTATAAGCAAATTCAATATGAGGCAAGCATTCCTCCCACATTTTCTTATTATTCTTCAAAACAGCCCTAAGCATAGTAGACAACGTTCTATTGACTACTTCAGTTTGTCCATCAGTTTGGGGGTGACAAGTAGTACTAAAAAGCAGTTTAGTCCCCAACTTAGCCCATAAACATCTCCAAAAGTGGCTAAGAAATTTAGTATCACGATCTGAAACAATAGTATTTGGCACACCATGCAAGCGAATAATTTCACGAAAGAACAAATCAGCAACATTAACAGCATCATTGCTTTTATGACATGGTATAAAGTGTGCCATTTTCGAGAATCTATCCACGACAACAAATATGCTATCCCTCCCCTTCTTTGTTCGAGGTAAACCTAAAACAAAGTCCATAGATATATCCTCCCAATGAACACTAGGTACAGGCAAAGGCATATATAAACCATGAGGATTGAGTCGTGACTTAGCTTTTTGACATGTAGTGCATCGAGCAATAAAACGCTCAACATCCCGTCTCATCTTTGGCCAAAAGAAATGTGTAGCAAGTACGTCCTCCGTCTTCTTCACGCCAAAGTGTCCCATTAATCCTCCTCCATGCGCCTCCTGCAACAACAAAAGACGAACGGAGCTAGCTGGAATGCATAGCTTGTTAGCACGAAACACAAATCCATCGTTAACGACGAACTTGTTCCACATTCTTCCTTCTTTACAATTCTGCATTACATCTTTAAAATCAGCATCATGCACATATTGATCTTTGATGGTCTCCAAACCAAATATTTTGAAGTCAAGTTGTGAAAGCATAGTATAGCGGCGAGACAATGCATCAGCAATAACATTTTCTTTTCCCTTCTTGTGTTTAATGACATAAGGAAAAGTCTCAATGAATTCAACCCATTTAGCATATCTACGATTCAGTTTAGCTTGACTTTTAATATGCTTCAAAGATTCATGATCAGAATGTATAACAAATTCTTTGGGCCATAAATAATGTTGCCATGTTTCTAAAGTCCGAACAAGAGCATATAATTCTTTATCATAAGTAGAATAATTCAGACTAGGCCCACTCAATTTTTCAGAAAAGTATGCAACAGGTTTGCCATCTTGTAATAACACACCGCCTAATCCAATTCCACTAGCATCACATTCAAGCTCAAAAGTCTTATTAAAATCAGGAAGTTGGAGTAAAGGAGCATGTGTCAACTTATCTTTCAATACCGAGAAGGCTTCTTCCTGTGCAGTACCCCAAAGAAAAGGCACATCTTTCTTTGTAAGCTCCTTGAGAGGTGCAGCAATGGTGCTGAAATCTCTCACAAAACGCCTATAGAATCCAGCGAGGCCAAGAAAACTCCTCACTTGTGTCATTGTTTTGTGCTACGGCCAACTCTCAATAGCTTCAATCTTGGCTTTCTCAACTTCAATTCCCTGTGGAGTAACAACATAGCCAAGAAAAGATACTCGGTCGGTGCAAAAGGTGCACTTCCCAAGGTTACCAAACAAACATGCATCACGTAGAGCAATAAAAACAGCACGTAAATGTTCCAAATGTTCTTCCAAAGATCTGCTATAAATCAATATGTCATCAAAGTGAACTACCACAAATTGTCCAATGAAAGCACCTAAAACTTCGTTCATTAATCTCATGAAAGTACTAGGTGCATTAGTTAACCCAAAAGGCATGACTAACCACTCATATAATCCAAACTTAGTTTTAAATGCTGTTTTCCATTCATCTCCCAATTTCATACGAATTGGATGGTATCCACTACGCAAATCAACTTTGGAGAATATTGTAGAGCCACTCAATTCATCAAGCATATCATCGAGCCTAGGAATAGGATGACGATAACGAATAGTAATATTATTAATGCCTCTACAATCAACACACATACATGATGTACCATCCTTTTTCGGCACTAGAATAATAGGAACAACACAAGGACTAAGGGATTCGCGTATATAACCTTTGTCGAGAAGCTCTTGTACTTGACGCATAATCTCCTTCGTCTCCTCTGGATTGGTACGGTATGGTGCACGGTTTGGCAGTGAAGCACCGGGAATTAAGTCAATCTGATGCTCAATCCCTCGAATAGGCGGTAATCCCAGTGGCACGTCTTGTGGAAAGACGTCAGGGAACTCCTGCAAAATGTTAGTGACAGCAGGAGGCAAAGAGGAAGGCACGTCCTCGAATGAAAATAATGCCTCTTTGCACACAAAAGCATAGCAAACAGATTTGCTGAAATCTAGCTCATCAATATCAGATTTGGTGGCAAATAAACATGCACTTTTCAATTTAATTTCAGACGCAACACTAGATGGTTTATTATTAGGCTTCATTTGTTGCTCAAATTCTTCTGCCACAATCTGATTTTCACTCTTATTCTTCTCCTGTTTTGCTTTATTAGCTCTATTAATATCATCTTTCAAAATGGAATCAGGAGTCATAGGAAGCAAAGTAATATTTTTATCCTTATGAACAAGAGTATAGTGATTGTTTCTACCATGGTGTACAGAGTTTTTATCATATGGCCATGGTCTACCAAGTAATAAGGAACATGCTTGCATAGGTACCACATCACAATCAACATAATCAGCATATGTAGAGATACTAAAATGCACACGAACAGTACGTGTTACCTTAACCTTGTCGCTGTTGTTGAACCATTGGATGTAGTAAGGATGTGGATGTGGTCTTGTGGTGAGAGAAAGCTTCTCCACCATCTCCATGCTAGCCAAGTTGTTGCAGCTCCCTCCTTCTATTATGACACGCACAGAACGTTCCTTCACAACTCCCTTGGTATGGAACAAATTGTGCCTCGGATTTTGCTCAGCTTGTGTGACCTGCACACTCAAAACACGTTGAGCAACTAAACATTCATACCTGTCAGCGTCTTCAGGAGCCATGTATTGCGTCTCATGATCAGAATCATCTCCACCATGTTCTTCACGTGTAATAAGAGCCAAAGTCTCCTCATCATAGTCACTAGCAGACTCATATCCACCATCTGCGGTAGCAATCATCACACGCGGAGATTTGCATTCTCTCACATAATGACCTCCTCCCTTACAACAACGACAAATAATATCACTTGTGTGCCCTGTTGATGCCATGGAAGAAGAAGAACTCTGTGCAGGCCCAGCAGGTGCGCTCTTGGCAGATAATGGTGGTTGTGCCTGTTTTCTTGTATCACGACTGGAGGAGGCACCTGATTGAGGTGCTGGTGCAGTTGAAGTAGAAGATGCACGCGGTGTCCATGATGAAGGTCGGCCTGCAGAAAAGTTAGATCGCGCCAATGCTTGTCGATCCTGCACTTCACGTTCAGCTTTACAAGCAAGATGGAATAAACGAGTGATATTAGTATACTCCTTATAGTCTAGAATGGTCTGAATCTCTCTATTTAATCCACCCAGAATACGTGCAAGCATAGCTTCATTCTCCTCAACAATACCACATCTAATCATGCCAGTTTGTAATTCCTGATAATATTCTTCTACAGAATTTTTCCCTTGTCTTAAACGCTGCAATTTTTGAAGCAATTCACGTTGATAATATGGTGGAACCCAACGCGTACGCATAGCAGTTTTCAAAGCAGCCCAAGTAGTTGGAATAGGATATAATCTACAATGTTCAGACCACCATACACATGCAAAACTAGTGAAAGCACAAACAGCAGCAGCAACCCGTCTCTCCTCGGGATATTGTAAACATGTAAAACGTTGTTCAGTCTCTAACTCCCAAGTAAGATATATATCAGGAACATATCTACCCTCAAATGGTGGAATATTCAATTTCAGTTTAGGAATATGCACACCATCTCGTACCTGAGGTGGTGGTGCAGGCCTACCATTACGAATATATACCTGAGGTCGACCTGCTGGTGGTGGTACTGGTGGGTGCACGTAGTTCTGATTTTGATCAACCTCATCCTCATAATCTCCCACATAATCATCCTCCTCCGCATCAGCAGCAGGAGCCACAGAAGTATCAACAGCAGCACCAATAGTTTGGCCAAACGCAAGAGGAACACGGCTCGCTCAGCGAAGATCTGTTTCGCGACGTGGAGGTAGTCGTTGTTGTTGTTGTTGTTGGAGAGGTGCGTTAGGAGCAGCGGGTGGTGGTGGTGGAAGACCCGCGAGCAATTCATTAAACTTGTTATCGAGCTTTGTTTCGAACATCTTCTCCATGCCATCTATCTTCTCCATGGCCTCTTCAAATCTGTTTAGCACATCTTGCACCTGTCCACTCATCATTTGCTGAAATTTATCATGCAAGTCCTTATTCGTCATGTTCTCCCAATCAGTCTCGTCGGCTTGTGATCCTGGCATGGTTAGCAGCAATAGAAACACACAAGAATATGATCCTACAGACTACTAACAAGAGGTGGTGGTGGGTGTCACAAATCCGTCAAGCAAATCTCAAATTCTTACCAGTTCTTACCCAGCAGCAGGCGGTGATCGGCAACCGTTGTAGTCAAAAACTCTCAAAGCTTGGATAGAGCGATTACCAGGGAGAGTCGAACGCACGACGTAGATGTATGTAGAGCTGGGAAGGCTTATAATATGGTAGCAAAAAGGGTCAGCAATAATCAATTCAGAGATGCAAAGTTGAATAAACGCTCAACGACGGTACTGTGCTGGTCCTAGGCTAGACTGTGCTAGAGACGCGAGCCTAGAACACCAACAAAATCACGGCGCTGCACGTAAACAAGGAAAAAGCACACTCTGGAATT
This sequence comes from Triticum dicoccoides, assembly GCF_002162155.2. Classification (NCBI taxonomy): domain Eukaryota; kingdom Viridiplantae; phylum Streptophyta; class Magnoliopsida; order Poales; family Poaceae; genus Triticum; species Triticum dicoccoides. Next base: position 361,253,957 of record NC_041385.1, read on the forward strand.
TTTTTCGCTCTTTTTTTTTGTGCTCTTTTTTTTGCGCTGCTTTTTTTTTTGCGAAAAATCACTATAATGGCGAGTGTCTCAAAACTCTTCCTAGGTCAAACTGACAAGATGGGCACGAAATTTTTTCGACCAAATTTTTTTTTTCATTTTTTCGACTGCCCGGACCCAAAAACTGGAAACGGGTCAAAAAAAACTTCCTATAATGGCACCTGTCTCAAAACACTCAGAAACACCTAAAAATAGGATAGCCAGAAATTTTTTCGAAAAATGCGTTTTCGAAAATTTTTGGGCCTAAACGGAGGGTGGTTTCCGGACTTTTTTTTTCCGAAACCTACTCCGGCAAGGAAACACAAATCGGAATCTAGATGGATCTCGAAAACAAACCTAATATGACAAGAACTCGGATTGGTGGTGGATATATGGTAGTAGATGGCAGCGGTGGTGGTATATGACAGCAGTGGTTGTATATGGATACGGATTCGAAGCGGTGGCGGATAAGCGGCGGTGGTAGATGGCAGGGGCGATGATGATGGTGCGGCGGCGGCGTGACAACTTATGACCAGAACTCGAAACTCTAAAAGACTAGACTCTAAGACCAGCAACTAGACACGACGATGCAACCGCAAATTCAACAAAGCAAAACCCTAAAAAGATTATGCAAATGCTCAGATTGGTTCGGATATGATGAACTAACCCTAATTTTTTTTGTGGCTTTTTCGTGGACTGTAGGTATGAAGAACAGACTCAATCTAAACTACGAAAAACTGTAAAATCTCACCGAGCAACCTGGAAATCTGATACCACTTGATAGAGGCAAAGGTGTCCCGTCTTTCGATGAGATGATGGATATCGCTTTGGTGGCAGTCGACTTTGACGATCCGACTACGAACGTGCGAGGACGTCGCGCCTTAGCAATCCCTAAACCAACTCCGAGAGGTTATTGACCACGCTGGAGCACGATCAACCTGACCACGAGGGTCTGTTTCCTGCGAGCAAACGAAGAACAAGCAAGAAACTGAGATTGCAATCTGGATATTGCGAATATAAGATGAAAGCTTTATTGATCAAGGTGGGGTTCTGTGACGCCTTTGTCTGGTCGTTGAACACAAACGAAGTACGCGAAGTTGCAGCTATGGCGAACTTTTAATCTAAACAAAACCCAAAGTCTAAACGATGCCCTAAGGGCTGTATATATGGAGGAAGAGGGGGGAATTTCGTGGCCCTTGGTGGAGGGGTCCGAAATCAACCCTATCTCTTGTTTCCCCACACATACGTACTCTAAAAATAGCCTATACTTATGTATTTCGAAATTACATGGGCCTGGCCCAATAATAAGGTGACGCAGCACCTAAAATAGCCTCGGGACAAAATTTATGAAGTGGCATCTTGTATATTTCGTCCAAGGCTTCATGCACCCATTATGGTGGCTTCAAAGTCCTGAAATCATCACTTGTAACTCCGTTCTTGTTCCCCTTGCGCATGCTATCATCTCCATGCTTGTTCTTGCTCCAATGTTCATCCTTCTCCAAGCTAGGCCCTTCATTTGTAAGCAAAACAAATGTATCCAATTTAGGCAGCATCATATTCTCATGAACATTAGAATCATTACAAAGAAACGAAAGTTCCTGGTAATTTAGTTGGCGTGCACGAGCTCTAGTAATTGGTCCAATATGTATAGCAGCAGGGGCTGTGGGTGTAACAATTGTATTGATGTCCTCATCATCGTCTCCATGACCGAAGGGAATTTCCCATGCTCGGCCATCTTCCTTGAGGGGCTTCCGAAGATGGAAGTGTCGCCCTCGCTTGTAGGTGGTCGCCTTGGACTTGATGAAGTCGTTGTAGGCGTACTCGTGGGAAGTAGGCGAAGATGTCGTATGTGCAAAGGCGAAGATGCCTTGATAGCACTTGGGGAAGATGCCGAAGTGGTTGTTGTGGTCGTAGCACCATCTTGGTGGTGGTCGTCTCGCGATCTTCTCTTTGGCTCATGAAGCTTGGACTTGGCGTGAAGTAGGGCTTGTTGGGACTTGTATGTTTGCGCTTGTGGAGCATCTTCATGATGATGATGTCGTTGTCGTGCTCGAGCTCATAGGCGTTCGTCGTCGTCGTGCACATGATGCTTGGAGGTGACTTTCCCTTCATGACGATGTGGATCACGAATGTGATGGTGGTTGCCATGTAGATGTGGACGAGGACATTTTTCCCTTGCATCTTTTTCGCGCTCCGAAGACTTGTGGCTTGAATGTCGCCGCCTTGAAGATGATGAAGGGGAAGAAGACTTGATCAAGGCCCGAATAACCTCCATCCTTGCATCTTGCTCCTCTTTATGTGCTGAAAGCTTCTTGATGATGTAGTCCCTTTTCCTTGCTTCGGAGTGGAAAATGTCCATGGAGATGTTCTCGATGCGCTCTCGCAATCTTGATTGTGCGCCTTGCATTTGTTGTTGTTGATCGAAGATTGACGCTTTGGAGATGTAGTTGTTCACGCCGTCGTTGTTGTCGTAGACCGGAGAGGAAATGCCTTGCCTATCCATCACAAGACTCGAGCAAATATGAGTGGGAGAAAGAGAAGAACTATACCAAATGTACCTTGACCAATGTTGAAGATGGATCAATGATCACTCAAATGTGTAACAAGGAAATAAAACAGTTGGTACCAATTCTGGTCGGTTCTCACACCTACACAAGTAAGGCTTATGTTGGAGCTCGGTGAGGATAGTGGCACAAAACTTTGATGCAAAATGTTAGCAAGAGTCAATAATATTGAAAAAGATTCACAAATTCACAAGCGAAACAAGTAGATCAATAGCAATATGGATGGCACACGAAAACGCACACACAGATAGATAAATGGGGTCATGCAACCAAGGAATGAGCACAAAATGTGGAATCCACGGAAAATGCTCGTGTTGCACAACTCAAGAGAGACGCTAGCACGATTGCTCAATAGGCGGATACGACACTTGTGCACAACCTATAAGATGCAAAATGTAACAACTTATACCCCAAGTATGCTATGTATGTATGGTTCCCGGTGTTTCTCTCAAGATGATCCAAGATGATCGGATATGACAATCTTATGTGCAATGTGGTATGATGCTATGGCACTTGCTTACAAGCTTCTTTGCTCTCTTTCTTTTGCTTAAAAGCTTTATTTTTTTTTGTATGGCCACTTTGCACAATGCACAAACCAAGATAGCAATTGTGTATATGCGGGAACAAACTTGTGACACAAGCTATGATACCAATATATGCACCACGATGATATGGTATGTATGCTATGGGAAGTATGGATCACTAATGTGCATAAGTAACATTGTCGGCAATACACAAATGGCTAGTCTCGATAGGCAAGTAACGCAAAATGGGCTAGGGGTTAACAATGCAATGGCAAGGGGAATATACAATGGAGGGATACGACGATACCAAGATGATATGGAGGTTAGCGTTGAAGGTTTCTCGTATGTACGCCACAGACAGATGATGGTGAAGTGGTCAAAGTTGATGACGACCTCGAGGCGATGATGAGTGGCTGTGTTCTTGATGTAGAAACCAAGATGATGGAGACTCGTCCCTAAGTAGCTGAAACACCTTAGGAAACGGAAAAACCGTGAACTCAAAATTTCAAACGTCAAATGCCAAAATGGTGGTAGCGGAAAGTGGTGGTGGTTTGCACTTGGCAATGCGGACGTGGAATGATGGGCTATACACATGTTGGAGTTGAAGTTGTCGTCCCTAAGTAGCCGAAACACCTTAGGAGACACAAGCCACACCTCAAACAAAATTGGGTTAAGTTGGGGTGGAAATGTATGGTGGGCACATCTATGCGGAAGTGGTGGTGGTGGTTGATGAAGAAGCAATTGTCCCTAAGTAGCCGAAACACCTTAGGAGACTCGATCACTACTCAAGCAACCACTAATGCTATGATGAACAAAATGGGTTAGGTTGCGGAAGTCGGTGGTGGCTATGTGGATGCTGTGGTGGAAGCCCTAGGCAAACTTGCCAAATTTTGGAAAATTTGATGGAGTCAAATGGTGTTGCAACCTATCTAGATGGATGGCGGATGTCAATAGCTACTCAACGAGCTAAAGAACGCAAAAATCAGACTCCGGATGTGAAAGTTATGGTCAAAACGGTGAAACACGGGAGGCTGAAAATGCCAGCGGGCGGACATCCGGGGGTTTGGCCGGATGTCTGGGACCTGATGTCCAGAACCTTGCCCGAAAATGCGCTCCAGGAGCCGGATGTCCGGGCTAATGGGTGGATGTCCAGGATGGCCGGATGTCCGGGGATCGGGCCGGATGTCCGGGCTCCAAATCCGAGGATGAACTCGAGGAACTCGGTTTTGGGGCGGAAATTGATGATTTTGGGGGCAAAATTGGAGATATTTCGTGGATGGAAAGTGGGGAAACTTGGGGAGATGCTAGATCCACTCGAAACCAAGCAAATCCATGGATCAAAATCAACAAATACTCATCAAACCAACAAATCACAAAAAAAATATTGGGGGCTATTTTTGGTGGGGATTTTCAGATTTAGGACGAAATCAACAAAATCAAGCTAGAAAACAAAGGGTAGGGGATCCAAAAACGTGATCAACGTTGCTCATGATACAAAGATGATGTAGGGAGGAACCCTAGGGGCCGATCTTTCACGTTTGGAGAGGATCCCTATGAGGAACACGAAGAACGCGCGGAAGAACACGAGGGAAATCACAGGGGGAAACAAGAGAAACACTCAACCAACACGGATATGATCACACATGTGCTAGATCCAAGGAACACAAAGAGATACATGGTCCAAATCCAACAAAGGACGATACAAGTGGCGGTAGCTCATCTCCGAGAGGAGGTCTTGAATCCACGAGGGATCTTCCCATAAAGGGGTCTTGAATCCATGGTGGATCTTCTCCGAAGAGGCCGCGGTCTCTCACGAGGAGGAGATCCGTATGGATGAGCAAAGCTCTATCTCAAATGAGCTAATCCTTTGCCAACCCTAACTAGGAGGAGGTGGGGGAGTATATATAGTGCTAGCCCACGAAGGGGTAAGTGAGAGGGGGATACATGGGCCCTTCGCCCGTTCTCTGCGCACACGCAGGTGCCGGATGTCCGGGCTGGGGGCCGGATGTCCGGCGGCTCACGAAGAGCCGGATGTCCGGGCCTCGATCGGATGTGCGGGCTGGAGTTGCCCGATTCTTCTGTTCTCTGGATAGCGTGCGCCAGATTTCCGGGCAGGCGCCGGATGTCCGGCCGGTCGCGGGGCGCCGGACGTCCGGCCGCTATAGAGTCGCCTGGCTTCTGTCTCTCTCTGGTCTTCTTGTGGTTGGTGGCGCCGGATGTTCGGGCTCCTGCCGGATGTCTAGCCGCTGTAGCTCCACGGTGACTCCACTTGAGGCACTTCTTGATCCGCTTCCGTGTGGAGTTGGCCTATGCTTCGAGCATCTCCATGGTTGTCTCCTTGGTTCCTAAGCATACATAGTGTCTTTGCATTAGGCAGCAACCATGTCTCGCACAAGTGGAAAGGGGAAGCATTTTAGGAACGGGTTCACCTTGTGTCCAATGGCATATGTTAGAGGTCTCGTCGTAGGTCCACTTAGGGCTTGGGGACTAGTCAGAGTGTACATGGGGATGAACGTGGGATGCTCTGCATCACTAGTGGTCTTGTTGACCGTCAACACTTGATGCTCCTTTCTGATTTTTACCTCCGCAGCCTTTAGCATCGCGAAGAGCTCGGGAATTGTCATGTTCATCCCTTGCATATTATAGTTCGTCACAAAGCCGTTATAGCTTGGTGGCAGTAATTGTAGAGCTCTGTCAATGACAATATCATCAGGAAGATTAACTCCCAGCTGAGTCAAGTGGTTATGGTACCTAGACATTTTGAGTATATGTTCACTGACAGAACTATTCTCCTCCATATTGTAGCTATAGAACTTGTTGGGGACTTCATATCTCTCAACTCGGGCATTTGCTTGACATATTAACTTCAACTCTTGGAACATCTCATATGCTCAATGACGTTCAAAACGTCTTTGAAGTCCCGATTCTAAGTCGTAAAGCATGGCGCACTGAACTATCGAGTAGTCATCAACATGCGTCTGTCAGGCATTCACAATGTTTGTAGTTGCTGACGCGGGTGGTACACCTAATGGTGCTTCCAGGACGTAATTCTTCTGTGCAGCAATGAGGATAATCCTCAAGTTATGGACCCAGTCCGTCTAATTGCTACCATCATCTTTCAACTTAGCTTTCTCTAGGAACGCATTAAAATTCAAAGGAACGGTAGCACAGGCCATTGATCTACAATAACATAGAAATGCAAAATAACTATCAGGACTAAGTTAATGATAAATTAAAGTTCAATTAATCATATTACTTAACAACTCCCACTTAGATAGACATCCCTCTAGTCATCTGAATGATCGCGTGATCCAAATCAACAAAACCATGTCCGATCATCACATGAGATGGATTAGTTTTCAATGGTGAACATCACTATGTTGATCATATCTACTATATGATTCATGTTCGACGTTTCGGTCTCAGTGTTCCGAGGCCATATCTGCATATGCTAGGCTCGTCAAGTTTAACCCGAGTATTCTGTGTGTGCAAAACAGGCTTGCACCCGTTGTATGTGAATGTAGAGCTTATCACGCCCGATCATCACGTGGTGTCTCGGCACGATGAACTATAGCAACGGTTCATACTCAGGGAGAATACTTATACCTTGAAATTTAGTAAGGGATAATTTTATAATGCTACCGCCGTACTAAGCAAAATAAGATGCATAAAAGATAAACATGACATGCAATCAAAATATGTGACATGATATGGCCATCATCATCTTGTGCTCATGATCTCCATCACCGAAGCATCGTCATGATCTCCATCTTCACGGCGCGACACCTTGATCTCCATCGTAGCATCGTTGTCATTTCGCCAACTATTGCTTCTACGACTATCGCTACCACTTAGTGATAAAGTAAAACAATTACATGGTGATTGCATTGCATACAATAAAGTGACAACCATATGGCTCCTGCCAGTTGCCGATAACTCTATAACAAAACATGATCATCTCATACAACAATTTGTAACACATCATGTCTTGACCATATCACGTCACAGCAAGCCCTGCAAAAACAAGTTAGACGTCCTCTACTTTGTGATGAGGACATCAATACAATTGTTACACCCACAGCCCCTGCTGCTATAAATACTGGACCAATTACTAGAGCTCGCGCACGCCAACTAAATTACCAGGTACTTTCGTTTCTTGGTAATGATTCCAATGTTCATGAGAATATGATGCTGCCTAAATTGGATACATTTGTTTTGCTTACAAATGAAGGGCCTAGCTTGGAGAAGGATGAACATTGGATTAAGGACAAGAACGGAGTTACAAGTGATGATTTCAGGACTTTGAAGCCACCATAATGGGTGCATGAAGCCTTGGACGAAATATACAAGATGCCACTTCATAAATTTCGTCCTGAGGCTGTTATAGGTGATGCATCACCTTATTATTGGGCCAGGCCCATGTAATTTCGAAATACATAAGTATAGGCTAATTTTAGAGTCCGTATGTGTGGGGAAACAAGAGATAGGGTTGATTTCGGACCCCTCCACCAAGGGTCACGAAATTCCCCCCTCTTCCTCCATATATACAGCCCTTAGGGCATCGTTTAGACTTTGGGTTTTGTTTAGATTAAAAGTTCGCCATAGCTGCAACTTCGTGTACTTCGTTTGTGTTCAACGACCAGACAAAGGCGTCACAGAACCCCACCTTGATCAATAAAGCTTTCATCTTATATTCGCAATATCCAGATTGCAATCTCAGTTTTTGCTTGTTCTTCGTTTGCTCGCAGGAAACAGACCCTCGTGGTCAGGTTGATCGTGCTCCGGCGTGGTCAATAACCTCTCGGAGTTGGTTTAGCGATTGCTAAGGAGCGACGTCCTCGCACGTTCGTAGTCGGATCATCAAAGTCGACTGCCACCAAAGCGATATCCATCATCTCATCGAAAGACGGGACACCTTTGTCTCTATCAAGTGGTATCAGATTTCCATGTTGCTCGGTGAGATTTTACAGTTTTTCGTAGTTTAGATCGAGTCTGTTCTTCATACCTACAGTCCACGAAAAAGCTACAAAAAAATTAGGGTTAGCTCATCATATTCGAACCAATCTGAGCCTTTGCATAATCTTTTTAGGGTTTTGCTTTGTTGAATTTGCGGTTGCATCGTCGTGTCTAGTTGCTGGTCTTAGAGTCTAGTCTTTTAGAGTTTCGAGTTCTGGTCATAAGTTGTCACGCTGCCGCCGCACCATCATCATCGCCCCTGCCATCTACCACCGCCGCTTATCCGCCACCGCTTCGAATCCGTATCCATATACCACCACCGCTGTCATATACCACCACCGCTGCCATCTACTACCATATATCCACCACCAATCCGAGTTCTTGTCATATTAGGTTTGTTTTCGAGATCCATCTAGATTCCGATTCGTGTTTCCTTGCCGGAGTAGGTTTCGGAAAAAAATATTCGGAAACCACCCTCCGTTTAGGCCCAAAATTTTTCGAAAACGCATTTTTCGAAAAAATTTCTGGCTATCCTATTTTTAGGTGTTTCTGAGTGTTTTGAGACAGGTGCCATTATAGGAAGTTTTTTTTACCCGTTTCCAGTTTTTGGGTCCGGGCAGTCGAAAAAAAAAATTGGTCGAAAAAATTTCTTGCCCATCCTGTCAGTTTGACCTAGGAAGAGTTTTGAGACACTCGCCATTATAGTGATTTTTCGCAAAAAAAGCAGCGCAAAAAAGAACAGCGCAAAAAAAAGAGCGAAAAAAAATCCAGAGTGTGCTTTTCCCTTGTTTACGTGTCGCCCCGTGATTTTGTTGGTGTTCTAGGCTCGCGTCTCTAGCATAGTCTAGCCTAGGACCAGCACAGTACCGTCGTTGAGCGTTATTCAACTTTGCATCTCTGAATTGATTATTGCTGACCCTTTTTGCTACCATATTATAAGCCTTCCCAGCTCTACATACATCTACGTCGTGCGTTTGACTCTCCCTGGTAATCGCTCTATCCAAGCTTTGAGAGTTTTTGACTACAACGGTTGCCGATCACCGCCTGCTGCTGGGTAAGAACTGGTAAGAATTTGAGATTTGCTTGACGGATTTGTGACACCCACCACCACCTCTTGTTAGTAGTCCGTAGGATCATATTCTTGTGTGTTTCTATTGTTGCTAACCATGCCAGGATCACAAGCCGACGAGACTGATTGGGAGAACATGACGAATAAGGATTTGCATGATAAATTTCAGCAAATGATGAGTGGACAGGTGCAAGATGTGCTAAACAGATTTGAAGAGGCCATGGAGAATGATAGAGGCAAAGGTGTCCCGTCTTTCGATGACATGGTGGATTTCGCTTTGATGGAAGTCGACTTTGACGATCCGACTACGAACGTGCGAGGACGTCGCGCCTTAGCAATCGCTAAACCAACTCCGAGAGGTTATTGACCACGCCGGAGCACGATCAACCTGACCACGAGGGTCTGTTTCCTGCGAGCAAACGAAGAACAAGCAAGAAACTAAGATTGCAATCTGGATATTGCGAATATAAGATGGAAGCTTTATTGATCAAGGTGGGGTTCTGTGACGCCTTTGTCTGGTCGTTGAACACAAACGAAGTACGCGAAGTTGCAGCTATGGCGAACTTTTAATCTAAAGAAAACCCAAAGTCTAAACGATGCCCTAAGGGTTGTATATATGGAGGAAGAGTGGGGGGAATTTCGTGGCCCTTGGTGGAGGGGTCCGAAATCAACCCTATCTCTTGTTTCCCCACACATACGGACTCTAAAAATAGCCTATACTTATGTATTTCGAAATTACATGGGCCTGGCCCAATAATAAGGTGACGCAGCACCTAAAATAGCCTCGGGACGAAATTTATGAAGTGGCATCTTGTATATTTCGTCCAAGGCTTCATGCACCCATTATGGTGGCTTCAAAGTCCTGAAATCATCACTTGTAACTCCGTTCTTGTTTCCCTTGCGCATGCCATCATCTCCATGCTTGTTCTTGCTCCAATGTTCATCCTTCTCCAAGCTAGGCCCTTCATTTGTAAGCAAAACAAATGTATCCAATTTAGGCAGCATCATATTCTCATAAACATTAGAATCATTACCAAGAAACGTAAGTACCTGGTAATTTAGTTGGCGTGCACGAGCTCTAGTAATTGGTCCAGTATGTATAGCAGCAGGGGCTGTGGGTGTAACAATTGTATTGATGTCCTCATCATCCTCCCCTTCTTGAAATGAAGTCGTCCTCGACGGAAGTTCATCTTCCTCACCCAAATAAGGCTTCAAATCTGCAATGTTAAAAGTGGGACTAACCCCAAAATCTGCAGGCAGCTCAAGTTTATATGCATTATCATTTATTTTCTCTAACACCTTAAAGGGACCATCAGCACGTGGCATTAACTTTGATTTGCGCAAATCAGGAAATCTATCCTTACGCAAATGTAACCAAACAAGATCTCCAGGTGCAAACACAACATGTTTTCTACCCTTATCTCCAGCAAGTTTATATTTAGCATTCATGCGCTCAATGTTTTCCTTAGTTAACTCATGTATTTTTAAAATCAATTCAGCACGTTGTTTAGCATCAAAATTAACCTTCTCCGAAGATGGAAGAGGCAACAAATCAATAGGTGCACGAGGTAGGAAACCATACACAACTTCAAAAGGGCACATCTTAGTAGTAGAATGCAATGAACGATTATAAGCAAATTCAATATGAGGCAAGCATTCCTCCCACATTTTCTTATTATTCTTCAAAACAGCCCTAAGCATAGTAGACAACGTTCTATTGACTACTTCAGTTTGTCCATCAGTTTGGGGGTGACAAGTAGTACTAAAAAGCAGTTTAGTCCCCAACTTAGCCCATAAACATCTCCAAAAGTGGCTAAGAAATTTAGTATCACGATCTGAAACAATAGTTTTTGGCACACCATGCAAGCGAATAATTTCATGAAAGAACAAATCAGCAACATTAACAGCATCATCGCTTTTATGACATGGTATAAAGTGTGCCATTTTCGAGAATCTATCCACGACAACAAATATGCTATCCCTCCCCTTCTTTGTTCGAGGTAAACCTAAAACAAAGTCCATAGATATATCCTCCCAAGGAACACTAGGTACAGGCAAAGGCATATATAAACCATGAGGATTGAGTCGTGACTTAGCTTTTTGACATGTAGTGCATCGAGCAATAAAACGCTCAACATCCCGTCTCATCTTTGGCCAAAAGAAATGTGTAGCAAGTACGTCCTCCGTCTTCTTCATGCCAAAGTGTCCCATTAATCCTCCTCCATGCGCCTCCTGCAACAACAAAAGACGAACGGAGCTAGCTGGAATGCATAGCTTGTTAGCACGAAACACAAATCCATCGTTAACGACAAACTTGTCCACATTCTTCCTTCTTTACAATTCTGCATTACATCTTTAAAATCAGCATCATGCACATATTGATCTTTGATGGTCTCCAAACCAAATATTTTGAAGTCAAGTTGTGATAGAGGCAAAGGTGTCCCGTCTTTCGATGAGATGGTGGATTTCGCTTTGGTGGAAGTCGACTTTGACGATCCGACTACGAACGTGCGAGGACGTCGCGCCTTAGCAATCGCTAAACCAACTCCGAGAGGTTATTGACCACGCCGGAGCACGATCAACCTGACCACGAGGGTCTGTTTCCTGCGAGCAAACAAAGAACAAGCAAGAAACTGAGATTGCAATCTGGATATTGCGAATATAAGATGAAAGCTTTATTGATCAAGGTGGGGTTCTGTGACGCCTTTGTCTGGTCGTTGAACACAAACGAAGTACGCGAAGTTGCAGCTATGGCGAACTTTTAATCTAAACAAAACCCAAGGTCTAAACGATGCCCTAAGGGCTGTATATATGGAGGAAGAGGGGGTGGATTTCGTGGCCCTTGGTGGAGGGGTCCGAAATCAACCCTATCTCTTGTTTCCCCACACATACGGACTCTAAAAATAGCCTATACTTATGTATTTCGAAATTACATGGGCCTGGCCCAATAATAAGGTGACGCGGCACCTAAAATAGCCTCAGGACGAAATTTATGAAGTGGCATCTTGTATATTTCGTCCAAGGCTTCATGCACACATTATGGTGGCTTCAAAGTCCTGAAATCATCACTTGTAACTTTGTTCTTGTTCCCCTTGCGCATGCCATCATCTCCATGCTTGTTCTTGCTCCAATGTTCATCCTTCTCCAAGCTAGGCCCTTCATTTGTAAGCAAAACAAATGTATCCAATTTAGGCAGCATCATATTCTCATAAACATTAGAATCATTACCAAGAAACGAAAGTACCTGGTAATTTAGTTGGCGTGCACGAGCTCTAGTAATTGGTCCAGTATGTATAGCAGCAGGGGCTGTGGGTGTAACAATTGTATTGATGTCCTCATCATCCTCCCCTTCTTGAAATGAAGTCGTCCTCGACGGAAGTTCATCTTCCTCACCCAAATAAGGCTTCAAATCTGCAATGTTAAAAGTGGGACTAACCCCAAAATCTGCAGGCAGCTCAAGTTTATATGCATTATCATTTATTTTCTCTAACACCTTAAAGGGACCATCAGCACGTGGCATTAACTTTGATTTGCGCAAATCAGGAAATCTATCCTTACGCAAATGTAACCAAACAAGATCTCCAGGTGCAAACACAACATGTTTTCTACCCTTATCTCCAGCAAGTTTATATTTAGCATTCATGCTGATAGAGGCTAAGGTGTCCCGTCTTTCGATGAGATGATGGATATCGCTTTGGTGGAAGTCGACTTTAACGATCCGACTACGAACGTGCGAGGACGTCGCGCCTTAGCAATCGCTAAACCAACTCCGAGAGGTTATTGACCACGCCGGAGCACGATCAACCTGACCACGAGGGTCTGTTTCCTGCGAGCAAACGAAGAACAAGCAAGAAACTGAGATTGCAATCTGGATATTGCGAATATAAGATGAAAGCTTTATTGATCAAGGTGGGGTTCTGTGACGCCTTTGTCTGGTCGTTGAACACAAACGAAGTACGCGAAGTTGCAGCTATGGCGAACTTTTAATCTAAACAAAACCCAAAGTCTAAACGATGCCCTAAGGGCTGTATATATGGAGGAAGAGGGGGGAATTTCGTGGCCCTTGGTGGAGGGGTCCGAAATCAACCCTATCTCTTGTTTCCCCACACATACGGACTCTAAAAATAGCCTATACTTATGTATTTCGAAATTACATGGGTCTGGCCCAATAATAAGGTGACGCAGCACCTAAAATAGCCTCGGGACGAAATTTAGGAAGTGGCATCTTGTATATTTCGTCCAAGGCTTCATGCACCCATTATGGTGGCTTCAAAGTCCTGAAATCATCACTTGTAACTCCGTTCTTGTTCCCCTTGCGCATGCCATCATCTCCATGCTTGTTCTTGCTTCAATGTTCATCCTTCTCCAAGCTAGGCCCTTCATTTGTAAGCAAAACAAATGTATCCAATTTAGGCAGCATCATATTCTCATGAACATTAGAATCATTACCAAGAAACGAAAGTACCTGGTAATTTAGTTGGCGTGCACGAGCTCTAGTAATTGGTCCAGTATGTATAGCAGCAGGGGCTGTGGGTGTAACAATTGTATTGATGTCCTCATCACTAGATGATATGCTTGATGAATTGAGTGGCTCTACAATATTCTCCAAAGTTGATTTGCGTAGTGGATACCATCAAATTCGTATGAAATTGGGAGATGAATGGAAAACAGCATTTAAAACTAAGTTTGGATTATATGAGTGGTTAGTCATGCCTTTTGGGTTAACTAATGCACCTAGTACTTTCATGAGATTAATGAACGAAGTTTTACGTGCTTTCATTGGACGATTTGTGGTAGTTTACTTTGATGACATATTGATTTATAGCAGATCTTTGGAAGAACATTTGGAACATTTACGTGCTGTTTTTATTGCTCTACGTGATGCACGTTTGTTTGGTAACCTTGGGAAGTGCACCTTTTGCACCGACCGAGTATCTTTTCTTGGCTATGTTGTTACCCCACAGGGAATTGAAGTTGACAAAGCCAAGATTGAAGCTATTGAGAGTTGGCCGCAGCCCAAAACGGTCACACAAGTGAGGAGTTTTCTTGGCCTCGCTGGATTCTATAGGCGTTTTGTGAGAGATTTCAGCACCATTGCTGCACCTCTCAACGAGCTTACAAAGAAGGATGTGCCTTTTGTTTGGGGTACCGCACAGGAAGAAGCCTTCACGGTATTGAAAGATAAGTTGACACATGCTCCTTTACTCCAACTTCCTGATTTTAATAAGACTTTTGAGCTTGAATGTGATGCTAGTGGAATTGGATTAGGAGGTGTGTTATTACAAGATGGCAAACCTGTTGCATACTTTTCTGAAAAATTGAGTGGGCCTAGTCTGAATTATTCTACTTATGATAAAGAATTATATGCTCTTGTTCGGACTTTAGAAACATGGCAACATTATTTATGGCCCAAAGAATTTTTTATACATTCTAATCATGAATCTTTGAAACATATTAAAAGTCAAGCTAAACTGAATCGTAGACATGCTAAATGGGTTGAAGTCATTGAGACTTTCCCTTATGTCATTAAACACAAGAAGGGAAAAGAAAATGTTATTGCTGATGCATTGTCTCGTCGCTATACTATGCTTTCACAACTTGACTTCAAAATATTTGGTTTGGAGACCATCAAAGATCAATATGTGCATGATGCTGATTTTAAAGATGTAATGCAGAATTGTAAAGAAGGAAGAATGTGGAACAAGTTTGTTGTTAATGATGGATTTGTGTTTCGTGCTAACAAGCTATGCATTCCAGCTAGCTCCGTTCGTCTTTTGTTGTTGCAGGAGGCGCATGGAGGAGGATTAATGGGACACTTTGGCGTGAAGAAGACGGAGGACGTACTTGCTACACATTTCTTTTGGCCAAAGATGAGACGGGATGTTGAGCGTTTTATTGCTTGCTGCACTACATGTCAAAAAGCTAAGTCACGACTCAATCCTCATGGTTTATATATGCCTTTGCCTGTACCTAGTGTTCCTTGGGAGGATATATCTATGGACTTTGTTTTAGGTTTACCTCGAACAAAGAAGGGGAGGGATAGCATATTTGTTGTCGTGGATAGATTCTCGAAAATGGCACACTTTATACCATGTCATAAAAGCGATGATGCTGTTAATGTTGCTGATTTGTTCTTTCATGAAATTATTCGCTTGCATGGTGTGCCAAAAACTATTGTTTCAGATCGTGATACTAAATTTCTTAGCCACTTTTGGAGATGTTTATGGGCTAAGTTGGGGACTAAACTGCTTTTTAGTACTACTTGTCACCCCCAAACTGATGGACAAACTGAAGTAGTCAATAGAACGTTGTCTACTATGCTTAGGGCTGTTTTGAAGAATAATAAGAAAATGTGGGAGGAATGCTTGCCTCATATTGAATTTGCTTATAATCGTTCATTGCATTCTACTACTAAGATGTGCCCTTTTGAAGTTGTGTATGGTTTCCTACCTCGTGCACCTATTGATTTGTTGCCTCTTCCATCTTCGGAGAAGGTTAATTTTGATGCTAAACAACGTGCTGAATTGATTTTAAAAATGCATGAGTTAACTAAGGAAAACATTGAGCGTATGAATGCTAAATATAAACTTGCTGGAGATAAGGGTAGAAAACATGTTGTGTTTGCACCTGGAGATCTTGTTTGGTTACATTTGCGTAAGGATAGATTTCCTGATTTGCGCAAATCAAAGCTAATGCCACGTGCTGATGGTCCCTTTAAGGTGTTAGTGAAAATAAATGATAATGCATATAAACTTGAGCTGCCTGCAGATTTTGGGGTTAGTCCCACTTTTAACATTGCAGATTTGAAGCCTTATTTGGGTGAGGAAGATGAACTTCCGTCGAGGACGACTTCATTTCAAGAAGGGGAGGATGATGAGGACATCAATACAATTGTTACACCCACAGCCCCTGCTGCTATACATACTGGACCAATTACTAGAGCTCGTGCACGCCAACTAAATTACCAGGTACTTTCGTTTCTTGGTAATGATTCTAATGTTCATGAGAATATGATGCTGCCTAAATTGGATACATTTGTTTTGCTTACAAATGAAGGGCCTAGCTTGGAGAAGGATGAACATTGGAGCAAGAACAAGCATGGAGATGATGGCATGCGCAAGGGGAACAAGAACGGAGTTACAAGTGATGATTTCAGGACTTTGAAGCCACCATAATGGGTGCACGAAGCCTTGGACGAAATATACAAGATGCCACTTCATAAATTTCGTCCCGAGGCTATTTTAGGTGCTGCGTCACCTTATTATTGGGCCAGGCCCATGTAATATTGAAATACATAAGTATAGGCTATTTTTGAGAGTCCGTATGTGTGGGGAAACAAGAGATAGGGTTGATTTCGGACCCCTCCACCAAGGACCACGAAATTCCCCCCCTCTTCCTCCATATATACAGCCCTTAGGGCATCGTTTAGACTTTGGGTTTTGTTTAGATTAAAAGTTCGCCATAGCTGCAACTTCGCGTACTTCGTTTGTGTTCAACGACCAGACAAAGGCGTCACAGAACCCCACCTTGATCAATAAAGCTTTCATCTTATATTCGCAATATCCAGATTGCAATCTCAGTTTCTTGCTTGTTCTTCGTTTGCTCGCAGGAAACAGACCCTCGTGGTCAGGTTGATCGTGCTCCGGCGTGGTCAATAACCTCTCGGAGTTGGTTTAGCGATTGCTAAGGCGCGATGTCCTCGCACGTTCGTAGTCGGATCGTCAAAGTCGACTTCCACCAAAGCGATATCCATCATCTCATCGAAAGACGGGACACCTTTGCCTCTATCAAGAGGTGCAGCAATGGTGCTGAAATCTCTCACAAAACACCTATAGAATCCAGCGAGGCCAAGAAAACTCCTCACTTGTGTGACCGTTTTGGGCTGCGGCCAACTCTCAATAGCTTCAATCTTGGCTTTATCAACTTCAATTCCCTGTGGAGTAACAACATAGCCAAGAAAAGATACTCGGTCGGTGCAAAAGGTGCATTTCCCATGGTTACCAAACATACGTGCATCACGTAGAGCAATAAAAACAGCACGTAAATGTTCCAAATGTTCTTCCAAAGATCTGCTATAAATCAATATGTCATCAAAGTAAACTACCACAAATCGTCCAATGAAAGCACGTAAAACTTCGTTCATTAATCTCATGAAAGTACTAGGTGCATTAGTTAACCCAAAAGGCATGACTAACCACTCATATAATCCAAACTTAGTTTTAAATGCTGTTTTCCATTCATCTCCCAATTTCATACGAATTTGATGGTAGCCACTACGCAAATCAACTTTGGAGAATATTGTAGAGCCACTCAATTCATCAAGCATATCATCTAGCCTAGGAATAGGATGACGATAACGAATAGTAATATTATTAATGCCTCTACAATCAACACACATACGTGATGTACCATCCTTTTTCGGCACTAGAATAATAGGAACAGCACAAGGACTAAGGGATTCGCGTATATAACCTTTGTCGAGAAGCTCTTGTACTTGACGCATAATCTCCTTCGTCTCCTCTGGATTGGTACGGTATGGTGCACGGTTTGGCAGTGAAGCACCGGGAATTAAGTCAATCTGATGCTCAATCCCTCGAATAGGCGGTAATCCCGCTGGCACGTCTTGTGGAAAAACGTCAGCGAACTCCTGCAAAATGTTAGTGACAGCAGGAGGCAAAGAGGAAGGCATGTCCTCGAATGAAAATAATGCCTCTTTGCACACAAAAGCATAGCAAACAGATTTGCTAAAATCTAGCTCATCAATATCAGATTTGGTGGCAAATAAGCATGCACTTTTCAATTTAATTTCAGAAGCAACACTAGATGGTTTATTATTAGGCTTCATTTGTTGCTCAAATTCTATTGCCACAATCTGATTTTCACTCTTATTCTTCTCCTGTTGCGCTTTATTAGCTCTATTAATATCATCTTTCAAAATGGAATCAGGAGTCATAGGAAGCAAAGTAATATTTTTATCCTTATGAACAAGAGTATAGTGATTGTTTCTACCATGGTGTACAGAATTTTTATCAAATTGCCATGGTCTACCAAGTAATAAGGAACATGCTTGCATAGGTACCACATCACAATCAACATAATCAGCATATGTAGAGATACTAAAATGCACACGAACAGTACGTGTTACCTTAACCTTGCCGCTGTTGTTGAACCATTGGATGTAGTAAGGATGTGGATGTGGTCTTGTGGTGAGAGAAAGCTTCTCCACCATCTCCATGCTAGCCAAGTTGTTGCAGCTCCCTCCGTCTATTATGACGCGCACAGAACGTTCCTTCACAACTCCCTTGGTATGGAACAAATTGTGCCTCTGATTTTGCTCAGCTTGTGTGACCTGCACACTCAAAACACGTTGAGCAACTAAACATTCATACCTGTCAGCGTCTTCAGGAGCTATGTATTGCGTCTCATGATCAGAATCATCTCCACCATGTTCTTCACGTGTAATAAGAGCCAATGTCTCCTCAACAATACCACATCTAATCATGCCAGTTTGTAATTCCTGATTATATTCTTCTACAGAATTTTTTCCTTGTCTTAAGCGCTGTAATTTTTGAAGCAATTCACGTTGATAATATGGTGGAACCCAACGCGTACGCATATCAGTTTTCAAAGCGGCCCAAGTAGTTGGAATAGGATACAATCTACAATGTTCAGACCACCATACACATGCAAAACTAGTGAAAGCACAAACAGCAGCAGCAACTCGTCTCTCCTCAGGATATTGTAAACATGTAAATCGTTGTTCAGTTTCTAACTCCCAAGTAAGATATATATCAGGAACATATCTACCCTCAAATGGTGGAATATTCAATTTCAGTTTAGGAATATGGACATCATCTCGTACCTGAGGTGGTGGTGCAGGCCTACCATTACGAATATATACCTGAGGTCGACCTGCTGGTGGTGGTGCTGGTGGCTGCTCGTAGATCTGATTTTGATCAACCTCATCCTCATAATCGCCCGCATACTCATCATCCTCCTGGGTACCAGCAACAGCAGTAGCAGGAGCCACAGAAGTATCAACAGCAGCACCAACATCATGCACATATTTCGCGACGTGGAGGTAGTCGTTGTTGTTGTTGTTGGAGAGGTGCGTTAGGTGCAGCGGGTGGTGGTGGTGGAAGACGCGCGAGCAATTCATTAAACTTGTTATCGAGCTTTGTTTCGAACGTCTTCTCAAGGCCAGTGATCTTCTCCATGGCCTCTTCAAAATTGTTCAGCACATCTTGCACCTGTTCAATCATCATTTGCTGAAACTTATCATGAAGCTCCTTGTTCGATAAATTCTCCCAGTCAATCTCGTCGGCTTGTGATCCTGGCATGGTTAGCAGCAATAGAAACACACAAGAATATGATCCTACAGACTACGAACAAGTGGTGGTGGTGGGTGTCACAAATCCGTCAAGCAAATCTCAAATTCTTACCAGTTCTTACCCAGCAGCAGGCGGTGATCGGCAACCGTTGTAGTCAAAAACTCTCAAAGCTTGGATAGAGCGATTACCAGGGAGAGTCAAACGCACGACGTAGATGTATGTGGAGCTGGGAAGGCTTATAATATGGTAGCAAAAAGGGTCAGCAATAATCAATTCAGAGATGCAAAGTTGAATAAACGCTCAACGACGGTACTGTGCTGGTCCTAGGCTAGACTGTGCTAGAGACGCGAGCCTAGAACACTAACAAAATCACGGCGCGGCACGTAAACAAGGGAAAAGCACACTCTGAATTCTTTTTTTCGCTCTTTTTTTTTTGCGTTCTTTTTTTTTGCGCTGTTTTTTTTTTGTTGCGAAAAATCACTATAATGGCGAGTGTCTCAAAACTCTTCCTAGCTCAAACTGACAGGATGGGCACTAAATTTTTTCGACCAATTTTTTTTTTTTCGACTGCCCGGACCCAAAAACTGGAAACGGGTCAAAAAAAACTTCCTATAATGGCACCTGTCTCAAAACACTCAGAAACACCTAAAAATAGGATAGCCAGAAATTTTTTCGAAAAATGCGTTTTCGAAAAATTTTGGGCCTAAACGGAGCGTGGCTACCCGACTCTTTTTTTTTTTCCGAAACCTACTCCGGCAAGGAAACACGAATCGGAATCGAGATGGATCCCGAAAACAAACCTAATAAGCAAAGAACTCGGATTGGTGGTGGATATATGGTGGTGGTATATGGCAGCGGTGGTGGTAGCGGTGGTAGTATATGGATATGGATCGGTGGTGGTATATGGACACGAATTGGTGGTGGTATATGGATACGAATTCGGAGCGGTGGTGGTAGATGGCAGGGGCGATGATGATGGTGCGGTGGCGGCGTGACAACTTATGACCAGAACTCGAAACTCTAAAAGACTAGACTCTAAGACCAGCAACTAGACACGACGATGCAACCGCAAATTCAACAAAGCAAAACCCTAAAAAGATTATGCAAGGCTCAGATTGGTTCGGATATGATGAACTAACCCTAAATTTTTTTTGTGGCTTTTTCGTGGACTATAGGTATGAAGAACAGACTCGATCTAAACTACGAAAAACTGTAAAATCTCACCGAGCAACCTGGAAATCTAATACCACTTGATAGAGGCTAAGGTGTCCCGTCTTTCGATGAGATGATGGATATCGCTTTGGTGGAAGTCGACTTTGACGATCCGACTACGAACGTGCGAGGACGTCGCGCCTTAGCAATCGCTAAACCAACTCCGAGAGGTTATTGACCACGCCGGAGCACGATCAACCTGACCACGAGGGTCTGTTTCCTGCGAGCAAACGAAGAACAAGCAAGAAACTGAGATTGCAATCTGGATATTGCGAATATAAGATGAAAGCTTTATTGATCAAGGTGGGGTTCTGTGACGCCTTTGTCTGGTCGTTGAACACAAACGAAGTACGCGAAGTTGCAGCTATGGCGAACTTTTAATCTAAACAAAACCCAAAGTCTAAACGATGCCCTAAGGGCTGTATATATGGAGGAAGAGGGGGGAATTTCGTGGCCCTTGGTGGAGGGGTCCGAAATCAACCCTATCTCTTGTTTCCCCACACATACGGACTCTAAAAATAGCCTATACTTATGTATTTCGAAATTACATGGGCCTGGCTGATGAGGACATCAATACAATTGTTACACCCACAGGCCCTGCTGCTATACATACTGGACCAATTACTAGAGCTCGTGCACGCCAACTAAATTACCAGGTACTTTCGTTTCTTTGTAATGATTCTAATGTTTATGAGAATATGATGCTGCCTAAATTGGATACATTTGTTTTGCTTACCAATGAAGGGCCTAGCTTGGAGAAGGATGAACATTGGAGCAAGAACAAGCATGGAGATGATGGCATGCGCAAGGGAAACAAGAACGGAGTTACAAGTGATGATTTCAGGACTTTGAAGCCACCATAATGGGTGCATGAAGCCTTGGACGAAATATACAAGATGCCACTTCATAAATTTCGTCCCGAGGCTATTTTAGGTGCTGCGTCACCTTATTATTGGGCCAGGCCCATGTAATTTCGAAATACATAAGTATAGGCTATTTTTAGAGTCCGTATGTGTGGGGAAACAAGAGATAGGGTTGATTTCGGACCCCTCCACCAAGGGCCACGAAATTCCCCCCTCTTCCTCCATATATACAGCCCTTAGGGCATCGTTTAGACTTTGGGTTTTGTTTAGATTAAAAGTTCGCCATAGCTGCAACTTCGCGTACTTCGTTTGTGTTCAACGACCAGACAAAGGCGTCACAGAACCCCACCTTGATCAATAAAGCTTTCATCTTATATTCGCAATGATAGACGCGGGGTGTCCCGATCTTTCGATGAGATGATAACTATCGATTTGGTGGAGACGACTTTGACGATCCGACTACAATCGTGCACGACGTTGCGCCTTAGCAATCGCTAAACCAATCTCCTGAGGTTACTGACGATGCCGGAAGCACGGTCAGCCTGACCACGAAGGTCTATTCCTGCAAGCAATCGAAGAACGAGCAAGAATATGATAAAGCAATCTGAATATTGCAAATATATATGAGGTATTGATAATGGTGGGGATCCGGAAGCGGTCTTGGTCTGGTCGTTGGACACAAACGAAGTACACGAAGTTGCAATGGCTAACTTTTAACTAAACAAATCCCAAGGAAAAGCTACTAGATGGATCTACTTATATAGGAGCAAGGGGTGGCGGCCAAGGAGGTGGGAGGACGTCCCAAGGCAGCCTAAAACTAAATCTAGGTCGTACAAGGCCAATGGGCCCAAGTGGAGGTGATGTAACACCTTTGGACTTGTAGTTTGACTCGGATTCTGCTGCAGCATCAGATTGTTTCGTCCACAACTCAATGCTCCGGACGAATTTGAAGGTGATTCCAATTGGCTTGGAAAGTGCACGAAATCTAGTTTCCAACAAAAAAAGAATCACCCAATTCGGAGTCCGTATGAAAAACTTGTGTGCGTTTTGAGTCAGGTCTGTCTGTGCAGTCCGAATCTGAATCCAGAACGTGAGAGACTTGGACTCTATCTTCTCTTGGGCCAAAAGTGACGTGAGAGAACTTTTTGGACAGCAAATAAACATCTCTTTCTTCCTTATCTTCACATGTGGATTGTACAAATGTCCCATACACCTGCAATTAGACAAAACACAAAAGTGTGTGAAGTATTTTTGTTCTGGATAACATAAATAGATTATTGAATAGTTTGCACTAGAAATCACCTGACAAATATGCATATATGCAATATTTTTGGTCATATCCAAGGTAGTCATGTCCTCATCATCCTCCCCTTCTTGAAAATAAAGCCGTCCTCGGCGTTGCTTAATCTGAAATGTGGCTAACAAAAGAGACAAGGTGTACATGTTGTATATGTATATGTCATCCATTTTTACTTCCCTTGATTTTTGCATATATGACACATGAATAGATGAGTAACTTGCATAGTTCATAAAATCTATAGCCAAAAAATTAGCACAAGAAGTAGAAGGCATGAAAATATTGCAACTCAGTTTGCACATATAAGTGAAGCTCTTATTCATTTCAAAAGATTGACAATGTTCATCATTAAACCATCCCAACATTGGTGAATAAACCTTACTTGCATCAAATTTACATGCTACAACATGCTTAAATAAGCAAACATGCAATAAGTCATTCAACACAGAATCATCACCAAGATTAGAGGTCATATCAAAATGATTAAACATTGGTTCTTTTGCATCCATAGTTAATTTAACGGGTGCACTAAAAATTGTTGGTATTTCAGTTGTTTGATCACATGGCAAAGTCAAATTATCAACGTAGTCCTCTAAAATAGGTGGTGTGATCAAAGTAGTGGGTAGCTCATCAGATGGTGCATTCAAATTGACAAGGCATTCATCATTCTCATGTAGAGATGGAAGATCAGTACCTTTGTCATTACCTCTTATGATCAACTCAGATGATGTAGCCACTCTCGGGGGCGATGTGTCACATGGTGGAGGTGATGTAGTCCTGACAACAACGGATGTGGTTGTCATAGTATGCCTAGTAGTTGAAGGAACAATCATATCAACTCTTGGAATGTGCACCGTGCGCTTGTTCTCCTCGTGGCCAACACGTCGTTTTATTTCCTGTTCAGCTTTGCAAGCAAGATGAAACAAATGGTCCATAGGATAACACTCTTCATGAATTAGTATCTCTTGAATATCACGGTTTAATCCTGCCCAAAATCTATCCATAAAATCATCTTCACTTTCTTCTAAAGAGGAATGCAACAAGGTAGTGATGAGGACATCAATACAATTGTTACACCCACAGCCCCTGCTGCTATACATACTGGACCAATTACTAGAGCTCGTGCACACCAACTAAATTACCAGGTACTTCTTGGTAATGATTCTAATGTTCAAGAGAATATGATGCTGCCTAAATTGGATACATTTGTTTTGCTTACAAATGAAGGGCCTAGCTTGGAGAAGGATGAACATTGGAGCAAGAACAAGCATGGAGATGATGGCATGCGCAAGGGGAACAAGAACGGAGTTACAAGTGATGATTTCAGGACTTTGAAGCCACCATAATGGGTGCATGAAGCCTTGGACGAAATATACAAGATGCCACTTCATAAATTTCGTCCCGAGGCTATTTTAGGTGCTGCGTCACCTTATTATTGGGCCAGGCCCATGTAATTTCGAAATACATAAGTATAGGCTATTTTTAGAGTCCGTATGTGTGGGGAAACAAGAGATAGGGTTGATTTCGGACCCCTCCACCAAGGGCCACGAAATTCCCCCCCTCTTCCTCCATATATACAGCCCTTAGGGCATCGTTTAGACTTTGGGTTTTGTTTAGATTAAAAGTTCGCCATAGCTGCAACTTCGCGTAGTTCGTTCGTGTTCAACGACCAGACAAAGGCGTCACAGAACCCCACCTTGATCAATAAAGCTTTCATCTTATATTCGCAATATCCAGATTGCAATCTTAGTTTCTTGCTTGTTCTTCGTTTGCTCGCAGGAAACAGACCCTCGTGGTCAGGTTGATCGTGCTCCGGCGTGGTCAATAACCTCTCGGAGTTGGTTTAGCGATTGCTAAGGCGCGACGTCCTCGCACGTTCGTAGTCGGATCGTCAAAGTCGACTTCCACCAAAGCGAAATCCACCATCTCATCGAAAGACGGGACACCTTTGCCTCTATCAAGTGGTATCAGATTTCCAGGTTGCTCGGTGAGATTTTACAGTTTTTCGTAGTTTAGATCGAGTCTGTTCTTCATACCTATAGTCCACGAAAAAGCCACAAAAAAAATTAGGGTTAGTTCATCATATCCGAACCAATCTGAGCCTTTGCATAATCTTTTTAGGGTTTTTGCTTTGTTGAATTTGCGGTTGCATCGTCGTGTCTAGTTGCTGGTCTTAGAGTCTAGTCTTTTAGAGTTTCGAGTTCTGGTCATAAGTTGTCACGCCGCCGCCGCACCATCATCATTGCCCCTGCCATCTACCACCACCGCTCCGAAACCGTATCCATATACCACCACCAATCCGTGTCCATATACCACCACCGATCCATATCCATATACTACCACCGCTACCACCACCGCTGCCATATACCACCACCATATATCCACCACCAATCCGAGTTCCTTGCTTATTAGGGTTGTTTTCGAGATCCATCTAGATTCCGATTCGTGTTTCCTTGCCGGAGTAGGTTTCGGAAAAAAAAAAGAGTCGGGTAGCCACGCTCCGTTTAGGCCCAAAATTTTTCGAAAACGCATTTTTCGAAAAAATTTCTGGCTATCCTATTTTTAGGTGTTTCTGAGTGTTTTGAGACAGGTGCCATTATAGGAAGTTTTTTTTGACCCGTTTCCAGTTTTTGGGTCCGGGCAGCCGAAAAAAAAAATTGGTCAAAAAAATTTCGTGCCCATCCTGTCAGTTTGAGCTAGGAAAAGTTTTGAGACACTCGCCATTATAGTGATTTTTCGCAAAAAAAAAAAGCAGCGCAAAAAAAAAAGAGAGCGCAAAAAAAAAAGAGCGAAAAAAAAATTCAGAGTGTGTTTTTCCCTTGTTTACGTGCCGCGCCGTGATTTTGTTAGTGTTCTAGGCTCGCGTCTCTAGCACAGTCTAGCCTAGGACCAGCACAGTACCGTCGTTGAGCGTTTATTCAACTTTGCATCTCTGAATTGATTATTGC
>NC_041385.1:361281971-361345830 GCF_002162155.2 Triticum dicoccoides
GAAGACGGAGGACGTACTTGCTACACATTTCTTTTGGCCAAAGATGAGACGGGATGTTGAGCGTTTTATTGCTCGATGCACTACATGTCAAAAAGCTAAGTCACGACTCAATCCTCATGGTTTATATATGCCTTTGCCTGTACCTAGTGTTCCTTGGGAGGATATATCTATGGACTTTGTTTTAGGTTTACCTCGAACAAAGAAGGGGAGGGATAGCATATTTGTTGTCGTGGATAGACTCTCGAAAATGGCACACTTTATACCATGTCATAAAAGCGATGATGCTGTTAATGTTGCTGATTTGTTCTTTCGTGAAATTATTCGCTTGCATGGTGTGCCAAATACTATTGTTTCAGATCGTGATACTAAATTTCTTAGCCACTTTTGGAGATGTTTATGGGCTAAGTTGGGGACTAAACTGCTTTTTAGTACTACTTGTCACCCCCAAA
Source organism: Triticum dicoccoides (assembly GCF_002162155.2). NCBI lineage: Eukaryota > Viridiplantae > Streptophyta > Magnoliopsida > Poales > Poaceae > Triticum > Triticum dicoccoides. Next base: position 361,282,421 of record NC_041385.1, read on the forward strand.
CAGATGGACAAACTGAAGAAGTCAATAGAACGTTGTCTACTATGCTTAGGGCTGTTTTGAAAAATAATAAGAAAATGTGGGAGGAATGCTTGCCTCATATTGAATTTGCTTATAATCGTTCATTGCATTCTACTACTAAGATGTGCCCTTTTGAAGTTGTGTATGGTTTCCTACCTCGTGCACCTATTGATTTGTTGCCTCTTCCATCTTCGGAGAAGGTTAATTTTGATGCTGAACAACATGCTGAATTGATTTTAAAAATGCATGAGTTAACTAAGGAAAACATTGAGCGTATGAATGCTAAATATAAACTTGCTGGAGATAAGGGTAGAAAACATGTTGTGTTTGCACCTGGAGATCTTGTTTGGTTACATTTGCGTAAGGATAGATTTCCTGATTTGCGCAAATCAAAGCTAATGCCACGTGCTGATGGTCCCTTTAAGGTGTTAGAGAAAATAAATGATAATGCATATAAACTTGAGCTGCCTGCAGATTTTGGGGTTAGTCCCACTTTTAACATTGCAGATTTGAAGCCTTATTTGGGTGAGGAAGATGAACTTTCGTCGAGGACGACTTCATTTCAAGAAGGGGAGGATGATGAGGACATCAATACAATTGTTACACCCACAGGCCCTGCTGCTATACATACTGGACCAATTACTAGAGCTCGTGCACGCCAACTAAATTACCAGGTACTTTCGTTTCTTGGTAATGATTCTAATGTTCATGAGAATATGATGCTGCCTAAATTGGATACATTTGTTTTGCTTACAAATGAAGGGCCTAGCTTGGAGAAGGATGAACATTGGAGCAAGAACAAGCATGGAGATGATGGCATGCGCAAGGGGAACAAGAACGGAGTTACAAGTGATGATTTCAGGACTTTGAAGCCACCATAATGGGTGCATGAAGCCTTGGACGAAATATACAAGATGCCACTTCATAAATTTCGTCCGAGGCTATTTTAGGTGCTGCGTCACCTTATTATTGGGCCAGGCCCATGTAATTTCGAAATACATAAGTATAGGCTATTTTTAGAGTCCGTATGTGTGGGGAAACAAGAGATAGGGTTGATTTCGGACCCCTCCACCAAGGGCCACGAAATTCCCCCCTCTTCCTCCATATATACAGCCCTTAGGGCATCGTTTAGACGTTGGGTTTTGTTTAGATTAAAAGTTCGCCATAGCTGCAACTTCGCGTACTTCGTTTGTGTTCAACGACCAGACAAAGGCGTCACAGAACCCCACCTTGATCAATAAAGCTTTCATCTTATATTCGCAATATCCAGATTGCAATCTTAGTTTCTTGCTTGTTCTTCGTTTGCTCGCAGGAAACAGACCCTCGTGGTCAGGTTGATCGTGCTCCGGCGTGGTCAATAACCTCTCGGAGTTGGTTTAGCGATTGCTAAGGCGCGACGTCCTCACACGTTCGTAGTCGGATCGTCAAAGTCGACTTCCACCAAAGCGAAATCCACCATCTCATCGAAAGACGGGACACCTTTGCCTCTATCACATCCTCCTCCGCATCAGCAGTAGGAGCCACAGAAGTATCAACAGCAGCACCAACAGTTTGGCCAAACGCAAGAGGAACACGGCTTGCTCGGCGGAGGTCTGTTTCGCGACGTGGAGGTAGTCGTTGTTGTTGTTGTTGGAGAGGTGCGTTAGGTGCAGCGGGTGGTGGTGGTGGAAGACGCGCGAGCAATTCATTAAACTTGTTATCGAGCTTTGTTTCGAACGTCTTCTCAAGGCCAGTGATCTTCTCCATGGCCTCTTCAAAATTGTTCAGCACATCTTGCACCTGTTCAGTCATCATTTGCTGAAACTTATCATGAAGCTCCTTGTTCGATAAATTCTCCCAGTCAATCTCGTTGGCTTGTGATCCTGGCATGGTTAGCAGCAATAGAAACACACAAGAATATGATCCTACAGACTACGAACAAGTGGTGGTGGTGGGTGTCACAAATCCGTCAAGCAAATCTCAAATTCTTACCAGTTCTTACCCAGCAGCAGGCGGTGATCGGCAACCGTTGTAGTCAAAAACTCTCAAAGCTTGGATAGAGCGATTACCAGGGAGAGTCAAACGCACGACGTAGATGTATGTGGAGCTGGGAAGGCTTATAATATGGTAGCAAAAAGGGTCAGCAATAATCAATTCAGAGATGCAAAGTTGAATAAACGCTCAACGACGGTACTGTGCTGGTCCTAGGCTAGACTGTGCTAGAGACGCGAGCCTAGAACACTAACAAAATCACGGCGCGGCACGTAAACAAGGGAAAAGCACACTCTGGATTTTTTTTCGCTCTTTTTTTTTTGCGCTCTTTTTTTTTGCGCTCTTTTTTTTTTTGCGAAAAATCACTATAATGGTGAGTGTCTCAAAACTCTTCTTAACTCAAACTGACAGGATGGGCACGAAATTTTTTTGACCAAATTTTTTTTTTTGACTGCCCGGACCCAAAAACTGGAAACGGGTCAAAAAAAACTTCCTATAATGGCACCTGTCTCAAAACACTCAGAAACACCTAAAAATAGGATAGCCATAATTTTTTTCGAAAAATGCGTTTTCGAAAAATTTTGGGCCTAAACGGAGCGTGGCTACCCGACTCTTTTTTTTTCGAAACCTACTCCGGCAAGGAAACACGAATCGGAAACTAGATGGATCTCGGAAACAAACCTAATAAGCAAGGAACTCGGATTGGTGGTAGATATATGGTGGTGGTATATGGCAGCGGTGGTGGTAGCGGTGGTAGTATATGGATATGGATCGGTGGTGGTATATGGACACGGATTGGTGGTGGTATATGGATACGGATTCGGAGCGGTGGTGGTAGATGGCAGGGGCGATGATGATGGTGCGGCGGCGGCGTGACAACTTATGACCAGAACTCGAAACTCTAAAAGACTAGACTCTAAGACCAGCAACTAGACCGACGATGCAACCGCAAATTCAACAAAGCAAAACCCTAAAAAGATTATGCAAAGGCTCAGATTGGTTCGGATATGATGAACTAACCCTAATTTTTTTTGTGGCTTTTTCGTGGACTGTAGGTATGAAGAACAGACTCGATCTAAACTACGAAAAACTGTAAAATCTCACCGAGCAACCTGGAAATCTGATACCACTTGATAGAGGCAAAGGTGTCCCGTCTTTCGATGAGATGATGGATATCGCTTTGGTGGAAGTCGACTTTCACGATCCGACTACGAACGTGCGAGGACGTCGCGCCTTAGCAATCGCTAAACCAACTCCGAGAGGTTATTGACCACGCTGGAGCACGATCAACCTGACCACGAGGGTCTGTTTCCTGCGAGCAAACGAAGAACAAGCAAGAAACTGAGATTGCAATCTGGATATTGCGAATATAAGATGAAAGCTTTATTGATCAAGGTGGGGTTCTGTGACGCCTTTGTCTGGTCGTTGAACACAAACGAAGTACGCGAAGTTGCAGCTATGGCGAACTTTTAATCTAAACAAAACCCAAAGTCTAAACGATGCCCTAAGGGTTGTATATATGGAGGAAGGGGGGGGGAATTTCGTGGCCCTTGGTGGAGGGGTCCGAAATCAACCCTATCTCTTGTTTCCCCACACATACGGACTATAAAAATAGCCTATACTTATGTATTTCGAAATTACATGGGCCTGGCCCAATAATAAGGTGACGCAGCACCTAAAATAGCCTCGGGACGAAATTTATGAAGTGGCATCTTGTATATTTCGTCCAAGGCTTCATGCACCCATTATGGTGGCTTCAAAGTCCTGAAATCATCACTTGTAACTCCGTTCTTGTTTCCCTTGCGCATGCCATCATCTCCATGCTTGTTCTTGCTCCAATGTTCATCCTTCTCCAAGCTAGGCCCTTCATTTGTAAGCAAAAAAATGTATCCAATTTAGGCAGCATCATATTCTCATAAACATTAGAATCATTACCAAGAAACGAAAGTACCTGGTAATTTAGTTGGCGTGCACGAGCTCTAGTAATTGGTCCAGTATGTATAGCAGCAGGGGCTGTGGGTGTAACAATTGTATTGATGTCCTCATCAGAGAAGATAGATGGCATGGAGAAGATGTTCGAAACAAAGCTCGATAACAAGTTTAATGAATTGCTCGCGCGTCTTCCACCACCACCACCCCCTGCACCTAACGCACCTCTCCAACAACAACAACAACAACTACCTCCACGTCGCGAAACAGATCTCCGCCGAGCGAGCCGTGTTCCTCTTGCGTTTGGCCAAACTGTTGGTGCTGCTGTTGATACTTCTGTGGCTCCTGCTGCTGATGCGGAGGAGGATGATTATGTGGGAGATTACGAGGATGAGGTTGCTCAAAATCAGAACTACGTGCAACCACCTGCACCACAACCACCAGGTCGTCCACATGCAAATAATCACAATGGTAGGGCTTTCCCTCAGGTACGAGATCATGACCATCTTCCTAAACTGAAATTGAATATTCCACCTTTCGAGGGTAGATATGTTCCTGATATATATCTTACTTGGGAGTTAGAAACTGAACAACGATTTACATGTTTACAATATCCCGAGGAGAGACAGGTTGCCGCTGCTGTTTGTGCTTTCACTAGTTTTGCATGTGTATGGTGGTCTGAACATTGTAGATTATATCCTATTCCAACTACTTGGGCTGCTTTGAAAACTGCTATGCGTACTCGTTGGGTTCCACCATATTATCAACGTGAATTGCTTCAGAAATTACAGTGCTTAAGACAAGGAAAAAATTCTGTAGAAGAATATTATCAGGAATTACAAACTGGCATGATTAGATGTGGTATTGTTGAGGAGAATGAAGCTATGCTTGCACGTTTTCTGGGTGGATTAAATAGAGAGATTCAGACCATTCTAGACTGTAAGGAGTATACTAATATCACTCGTTTATTCCATCTTGCTTGTAAAGCTGAACGTGAAGTGCAGGATCGACAAGCATTGGCGCGAACTAACTTTTCTGCAGGCCGACCTTCATCATGGACACCGTGTGCATCTTCTACTTCAACTACACCAGCACCTCAATCAGGTGTCTCCTCCAGTCGTGATACAAGAAAACAGGCACAACCACCATTATCTGCCAAGAGCGCACCTGCTGGGCCTGCACAGAGTTCTGCTTCTTCCATGGCATCAACAGGGCGCACAAGTGATATTATTTGTCGTCGTTGTAAGGGAGGAGGTCATTATGCGAGAGAATGCAAATCTCCGCGTGTGATGATTGCTACCACGGATGGTGGATATGAGTCTGCTAGTGACTATGATGAGGAGACTTTGGCTCTTATTACACGTGAAGAACATGGTGGAGATGATTCTGATCATGAGACGCAATACATGGCTCCTGAAGACGCTGACAGGTATGAATGTTTAGTTGCTCAACGTGTTTTGAGTGTGCAAGTCACACAAGCTGAGCAAAATCAGAGGCACAATTTGTTCCATACCAAGGGAGTTGTGAAAGAACGTTCTGTGCGCGTCATCATAGATGGAAGGAGCTGCAACAACTTGGCTAGCATGGAGATGGTGGAGAAGCTTTCTCTCACCACAAGACCACATCCACATCCTTACTACATCCAATGGTTCAACAACAGCGGCAAGGTTAAGGTAACACGTACTGTTCGTGTGCATTTTAGTATCTCTACATATGCTGATTATGTTGATTGTGATGTGGTACCTATGCAAGCATGTTCCTTATTACTTGGTAGACCATGGCAATTTGATAAAAATTCTGTACACCATGGTAGAAACAATCACTATACTCTTGTTCATAAGGATAAAAATATTACTTTGCTTCCTATGACTCCTGATTCCATTTTGAAAGATGATATTAATAGAGCTAACAAAGCAAAGTAGGAGACGAATAAGAGTTAAAATCAGATTGTGGCAAAAGAATTTGAGCAACAAATGAAGCCTAATAATAAACCATCTAGTGTTGCTTCTGAAATTAAATTGAAAAGTGCATGTTTATTTGCCACCAAATCTGATATTGATGAGCTAGATTTCAGCAAATCTGTTTGCTATGCTTTTGTGTGCAAAGAGGCATTATTTTCATTCGAGGACGTGCCTTCCTCTTTGCCTCCTGCTGTCACTAACATTTTGCAGGAGTTCGCTGACATCTTTCCACAAGACGTGCCACCGGGATTACCGCCTATTCGAGGGATTGAGCATCAGATTGACTTAATTCCCGGTGCTTCACTGCCTGATGAGGACATGACTACCTTGGATATGACCAAAAATATTGCATATATGCATATTTGTCAGGTGATTTCTAGTGCAAACTATTCAATAATCTATTTATGTTATCCAGAACAAAAATACTTCACACACTTTTGTGTTTTGTCTAATTGCAGGTGTATGGGACATTTGTACAATCCACATATGAAGATAAGGAAGAAAGAGATGTTTATTTGCTGTCCAAAAAGTTCTCTCACGTCACTTTTGGCCCAAGAGAAGATAGAGTCCAAGTCTCTCACGTTCTGGATTCAGATTCGGACTGCACAGACATACCTGACTCAAAACGCACACAAGTTTTTCATACGGACTCCGAATTGGGTGATTCTTTTTTTGTTGGAAACTAGATTTCGTGCACTTTCCAACCCAATTGGAATCACCTTCAAATTCGTCCGGAGCGTTGATTTGTGGACGAAACAATCTGATGCTGCAGCAGAATCCGAGTCAAACTACAAGTCCAAAGGTGTTACATCACCTCCACTTGGGCCCATTGGCCTTGTACGACCTAGATTTAGTTTTAGGCTGCCTTGGGACGTCCTCCCACCTCCTTGGCCGCCATCCCTTGCTCCTATATAAGTAGATCCATCTAGTAGCTTTTCCTTGGGATTTGTTTAGTTAAAAGTTAGCCATTGCAACTTCGTGTACTTCGTTTGTGTCCAACGACCAGACCAAGACCGCTTACGGATCCCCACCATTATCAATACTTCATATATATTCGCAATATTCAGATTGCTTTATCATATTCTTGCTCGTTCTTCGATTGCTTGCAGGAATAGACCTTCGTGGTCAGGTTGATTGTGCTTCAGCGTGGTCAATAACCTCTCGGAGTTGGTTTAGCGATTGCTAAGGCGCAATGTCGTGCACGTTTGTAGTCGGATCGTCAAAGTCATCTTCACCAAATCGATAGTTATCATCTCATCGAAAGATCGGGACCCTCGCCTCTATCACTGCCAAACCGTGCACCATACCGTACCAATCCAGAGGAGACGAAGGAGATTATGCGTCAAGTACAAGAGCTTCTCGACAAAGGTTATATACGCGAATCCCTTAGTCCTTGTGTTGTTCCTATTATTCTAGTGCCGAAAAAGGATGGTACATCACGTATGTGTGTTGATTGTAGAGGCATTAATAATATTACTATTCGTTATCGTCATCCTATTCCTAGGCTAGATGATATGCTTGATGAATTGAGTGGCTCTACAATATTCTCCAAAGTTGATTTGCGTAGTGCATACCATCAAATTCGTATGAAATTGGGAGATGAATGGAAAACAGCATTCAAAACTAAGCTTGGATTATATGAGTGGTTAGTCATGCCTTTTGGGTTAACTAATGCACCTAGTACTTTCATGAGATTAATGAACGAAGTTTTACGTGCTTTCATTGGACAATTTGTGGTACTTTACTTTGATGACATATTGATTTATAGCAGATCTTTGGAAGAACATTTGGAACATTTACGTGTTGTTTTTATTGCTCTACGTGATGCACGTTTGTTTGGTAACCTTGGGAAGTCCGCAGGGAATTGAAGTTGATAAAGCCAAGATTGAAGCTATTGAGAGTTGGCCGCAACCCAAAACGGTCACACAAGTGAGGAGTTTTCTTGGCCTCGCTGGATTCTATAGGCGTTTTATGAGATATTTCAGCACCATTGCTGCACCTCTCAATGAGCTTACAAAGAAAGATGTGCCTTTTCTTTGGGGTACCACACAGGAAGAAGCCTTCTCGGTATTGAAAGATAAGTTGACACATGCTCCTTTACTCCAACTTCCTGATTTTAATAAGACTTTTGAGCTTGAATGTGATGCTAGTGGAATTGGATTAGGCGGTGTGTTATTACAAGATGGCAAACCTGTTGCATACTTTTCTGAAAAATTGAGTGGGCCTAGTCTGAATTATTCTACTTATGATAAAGAATTATATGCTCTTGTTCGTACTTTAGAAACATGGCAACATTATTTATGGCCCAAAGAATTTGTTATACATTCTGATCATGAATCTTTGAAACATATTAAAAGTCAAGCTAAACTGAATCGTAGACATGCTAAATGGGTTGAATTCATTGAGACTTTTCCTTATGTCATTAAACACAAGAAGGGAAAAGAAAATGTTATTGCTGATGCATTGTCTCGCTGCTATACTATGCTTTCACAACTTGGCTTCAAAATATTTGGTTTGGAGACCATCAAAGATCAATATGTGCATGATGCTGATTTTAAAGATGTAATGCAGAATTGTAAAGAAGGAAGAATGTGGAACAAGTTCGTCGTTAATGATGGATTTGTGTTTCGTGCTAACAAGCTACGCATTCCAGCTAGCTCCGTTCGTCTTTTCTTGTTGCAGGAGGCGCATGGAGGAGGATTAATGGGACACTTTGGCGTGAAGAAGACGGAGGACGTACTTGCTACACATTTCTTTTGGCCAAAGATGAGACGGGATGTTGAGCGTTTTATTGCTCGCTGCACTACATGTCAAGAAGCTAAGTCACGACTCAATCCTCATGGTTTATATATGCCTTTGCCTGTACCTAGTGTTCCTTGGGAGGATATATCTATGGACTTTGTTTTAGGTTTACCTCGAACAAAGAAGGGGAGGGATAGCATATTTGTTGTCGTGGATAGATTCTCGAAAATGGCACACTTTATACCATGTCATAAAAGCGATGATGCTGTTAATGTTGCTGATTTGTTCTTTCGTGAAATTATTCGCTTGCATGGTGTGCCAAATACTATTGTTTCATATCGTGATACTAAATTTCTTAGCCACTTTTGGAGATGTTTATGGGCTAAGTTGGGGACTAAACTGCTTTTTAGTACTACTTGTCACCCCTAAACTGATGGACAAACTGAAGTAGTCAATAGAACGTTGTCTACTATGCTTTGGGCTGTTTTGAAGAATAATAAGAGAATGTGGGAGGAATGCTTGCCTCATATTGTATTTGCTTATAATTGTTCATTGCATTCTACTACTAAGATGTGCCCTTTTGAAGTTGTGTATGGTTTCCTACCTCGTGCACCTATTGATTTGTTGCCTCTTCCATCTTCGGAGAAGGTTAATTTTGATGCTAAACAACGTGCTGAATTGATTTTAAAAATGCATGAGTTAACTAAGGAAAACATTGAGCGTATGAATGCTAAATATAAACTTGCTAGAGATAAGGGTAGAAAACATGTTGTGTTTGCACCTGGAGATCTTGTTTGGTTACATTTGCGTAAGGATAGATTTCCGGATTTGCGCAAATCAAAGTTAATGCCACGTGCTGATGGTCCCTTTAAGGTGTTAGAGAAAATAAATGATAATGCATATAAACTTGAGCTGCCTGCAGATTTTGGGGTTAGTCCCACTTTTAACATTGCAGATTTGAAGCCTTATTTGGGTGAGGAAGATGAACTTCCGTCGAGGACGACTTTATTTCAAGAAGGGGAGGATGATGAGGACATCAATAGAATTGTTACACCCACAGCCCCTGCTGCTATAAATACTGGACCAATTACTAGAGCTCGCGCACGCCAACTAAATTACCAGGTACTTTCGTTTCTTGGTAATGATTCTAATGTTCATGAGAATATGATGCTGCCTAAATTGGATACATTTGTTTTGCTTACAAATGAAGGGCCTAGCTTGGAGAAGGATGAACATTGGATTAAGAACAAGAACGGAGTTACAAGTGATGATTTCAGGACTTTGAAGCCACCATAATGGGTGCATGAAGCCTTGGACGAAATATACAAGATGCCACTTCATAAATTTCGTCCCGAGGCTGTTATAGGTGTTGCGTCACCTTATTATTGGGCCAGGCCCATGTAATTTGGAAATACATAAGTATAGGCTATTTTTAGAGTCCGTATGTGTGGGGAAACAAGAGATAGGGTTGATTTCGGACCCCTCCACCAAGGGTCACGAAATTCCCCCCACTTCCTCCATATATACAGCCCTTAGGGCATCGTTTAGACTTTGGGTTTTGTTTAGATTAAAAGTTCGCCATAGCTGCAACTTCGCGTACTTCGTTTGTGTTCAACGACCAGACAAAGGCGTCACAGAACCCCACCTTGATCAATAAAGCTTTCATCTTATATTCGCAATATCCAGATTGCAATCTCAGTTTCTTGCTTGTTCTTCGTTTGCTCGCAGGAAACAGACCCTCGTGGTCAGGTTGATCGTGCTCCAGCGTGGTCAATAACCTCTCGGAGTTGGTTTAGCGATTGCTAAGGCGCGGCGTCCTCGCACGTTCGTAGTCCGATCGTCAAAGTCGACTACCACCAAAGCGATATCCATCATCTCATCGAAAGACGGGACACCTTTGCCTCTATCACTTTGTTGTTGCAAAATTTCTGTCGCTGCTACGGGCTTCTAGCAAGAACTGTTCTTACACCAGCATCAAAACAAGTGTGCTGTTTTAACCTTCAACAAGGACCGGCCGTAGTCAAAACTCGATTCAACTAAAGTTGGAGAAATAGACACCCGCCAGCAACCTATGTTCAAAAACACGTCGATAGAACCAGTCTCATGAACGCGGTCATGTAATGTCAGTCCGGGCTGCTTGATCCAACAATACCGCTGAATCAAAGTAAGACATTGGTGGTAAGTATTATGACTATTACCGCCCACAATTCTTTGTGTTCTACTCGTGCATATAGCATCTACGCATAAACCTGGCTCGGATGCCACTGTTGGGGAACGTAGTATTTCAAAAAAATTCCTACGACCACGCAAGATCTATCTAGGAGATGCATAGCAACGAGAGGGGAGAATGTGTCCACGTACCCTCGTAGACCGAAAGAGGAAGCATTTAGTAACGTGGTTGATGTAGTCGAACTTCTTCGCGGTCCAACCGATCCGAGTAACGAACGTACGACACCTCCGGGTTCAGCACACATTCAGCTCGATGACGTCCCTGATGCTCTTGATCCAGTTGAGGATGAGGGTCAGTTCTGTCAGCATGACGGTGTGGCGACGACAATGATGATGTTACCGTCATAGGGCTTCGCCTAAGCACTACGACGATATGATCAAGGTGTGTTACTTTGGAGGGGGGCACCACACACAACTAAGGCAAAACTTGGTGTGTCCTAGGGTGCCCCCCTGCCCCCGTATATAAAGGAGGGACGGTGATAGAGGCAAAGGTGTCCCGTCTTTCGATGAGATGATGGATATCGCTTTGGTGGAAGTCGACTTTGACGATCCGACTACGAACGTGCGAGGACGTCGCGCCTTAGCAATCGCTAAACCAACTCCGAGAGGTTATTGACCACGCCGGAGCACGATCAACCTGACCACGAGGGTCTGTTTCCTGCGAGCAAACGAAGAACAAGCAAGAAACTAAGATTGCAATCTGGATATTGCGAATTTAAGATGAAAGCTTTATTGATCAAGGTGGGGTTCTGTGACGCCTTTGTCTGGTCGTTGAACACAAACGAAGTACGCGAAGTTGCAGCTATGGCGAACTTTTAATCTAAACAAAACCCAAGGAAAAGGTACTAGATGGATCTACTTACATAGGAGCAAGGGGTGGCGGCCAAGGAGGTGGGAGGACGTCCCAAGGCAGCCTAAAACTAAATCTAGGTCGTACAAGGCCAATGGGCCCAAGTGGAGGTGATGTAACACCTTTGGACTTGTAGTTTGACTCGGATTCTGCTGCAGCATCAGATTGTTTCGTCCACAACTCAACGCTCCAGACGAATTTGAAGGTGATTCCGATTGGGTTGGAAAGTGCACGAAATCTAGTTTCCAACAAAAAAAGAATCACCCAATTCGGAGTCCATATGAAAAACTTGTGTGCGTTTTGAGTCAGATATGTCTGTGTAGTCCGAATCTGAATCCAGAACGTGAGAGACTTGAACTCTATCTTCTCTTGGGCCAAAAGTGACGTGAGAGAACTTTTTGGACAGCAAATAAACATCTCTTTCTTCCTTATCTTCATATGTGGATTGTACAAATGTCCCATACACCTGCAATTAGACAAAACACAAAAGTGTGTGAAGTATTTTTGTTCTGGATAACATAAATAGATTATTGAATAGTTTGCACTAGAAATCACCTGACAAATATGCATATATGCAATATTTTTGGTCATATCCAAGGTAGTCATGTCCTCATCATCCTCCCCTTCTTGAAAATAAAGCCATCCTCGGCGTTGCTTAATCTGAAATGTGGCTAACAAAAGAGACAAGGTGTACATGGTTTATATGTATATGTCATCCATTTTTACTTCCCTTGATTTTTGCATATATGACACATGAATAGATGAGTAACTTGCATAGTTCATAAAATCTAAAGCCAAAAAATTAGCACAAGAAGTAGAAGGCATGAAAATATTGCAACTCAGTTTGCACATATAAGTGAAGCTCTTATTCATTTCAAAAGATTGACAATGTTCATCATTAAACGATCCCAACATTGGTGAATAAACCTTACTTGCATCAAATTTACATGCTACAACATGCTTAAATAAGCAAACATGCAATAAGTCATTCAACACAGAATCATCACCAAGATTAGAGGTCATATCAAAATGATTAAACATTGGTTCTTTTGCATCAATAGTTAATTCAATGGGTGCACTCAAAATTGTTGGTATTTCAGTTGTTTGATCACATGACAAAGTCAAATTATCAACGTAGTCCTCTAAAATAGGTGGTGTGATCAAAGTAGTGGGTAGCTCATCAGATGGTGCATTCAAATTGACAAGGCATTCATCATTCTCATGTAGAGATGGAAGATCAGTACCTTTGTCATTACCTCTTATGATCAACTCAGATGATGTAGCCACTCGCGGGGGCGATGTGTCACATGGTGGAGGTGATGTAGTTCTGACAACAACGGATGTGGTTGTCATAGTATGCCTAGTAGTTGAAGGAACAATCATATCAACTCTTGGAATGTGCACCGTGCGCTTGTTCTCCTCGTGGCCAACACGTCGTTTTATTTCCTGTTCAGCTTTGCAAGCAAGATGAAACAAATGGTCCATAGGATAACACTCTTCATGAATTAGTATCTCTTGAATATCACGGTTTAATCCTCCCCAAAATCTATCCATAAAATCATCTTCACTTTCTTCTAAAGAGGAATGCAACAAGGTAGTTTGTAAATCATCATAATATTTTGTTACAGTTTCACTACCTTGTTTTAAGTGTTGCAACTTCTTAATCATGTCACGAGTATAATAAGCAGGGACGAAAATATGTCGCATGGCAAGTTTCAAATCATCCCAAGTAGTAGGTATATAATCAGGGTGTAACCGACAATATTCACTCCACCAAACCAAAGCATAACCAGTGAAAGAACCAACCGCAACCTTAACCTTTTTATGTTCATTGAAATTATGGGAAGCAAATATATTTTTTATGTCAAACTCCCATTCAATATATAAAGCAGGTTTAAAACGGCCATTAAATGGTGGTATAGATACATTAACCTGATCATGTGCATTTGGATGTTTGTGCACCTCTCGTAACGGTTGTGGTATTTGCAAAGGTGGTGGCACGTCTCCCGCAATCGACAAAGCCCATGAATTGACTCTGGATCCTGTCATGATTAGTAGAACAAGAAACAAAACCCAAAAATAATGTTCCTATAACTACTAGGATGTGGTGGTAAAACGCTCACAGTAAAGCAAATATCAATGTCTTACAAGTTCTTACCATGCAGCAGGGGGTGATCGGCAACCAACGGTGTCAAGTAACTCCGAATATTGAGTAAAGCGATTGCCGGGGGAGCGTACGTATACACGGTGTAGAAATATGTGGAGCTAGGAAGGCTTATAGTATGGTAGCAAAAAGGGTCAGCAATAATCAATTCAGAGATGCAAAGTTGAATAAACGCTCAACGACGGTACTGTGCTGGTCCTAGGCTAGACTGTGCTAGAGACGCGAGGCTAGAACACCAACAAAATCATGGCGCGGCACGTAAACAAGGGAAAAGCACACTCTGAAATTTATTTTTTTCGCTCTTTTTTTTTGCGCCGCTTTTTTTTGCGAAAAATCACTATAATGGCGAGTGTCTCAAAACTCTTCCTAGGTCAAACTGACAGGATGGGCACGAATTTTTTTTTTTTGACCAAATTTTTTTTTTGGACTGCCCGGACCCAAAAATTGGAAACGGGTCAAAAAAACTTCCTATAATGGCACCTGTCTCAAAACACTCAGAAACACCTAAAAATAGGATAGCCAGAAAATTTTTCGAAAAATGCGTTTTCGAAAAATTTTGGGCCTAAACGGAGCGTGGCTACCCGACTCTTTTTTTTTCGAAACCTACTCCGGCAAGGAAACACGAATCGGAAACTAGATGGATTTCGGAAACAAACCTAATAAGCAAGGAACTCGGATTGGTGGTAGATATATGGTGGTGGTATATGGCAGCGGTGGTGGTAGCGGTGGTAGTATATGGATATGGATCGGTGGTGGTATATGGACACGGATTGGTGGTGGTATATGGATACGGATTCGGAGCGGTGGTGGTAGATGGCAGGGGCGATGATGATGGTGCGGCGGCGGCGTGACAACTTATGACCAGAACTCGAAACTCTAAAAGACTAGACTCTAAGACCAGCAACTAGACCGACGATGCAACCGCAAATTCAACAAAGCAAAACCCTAAAAAGATTATGCAAAGGCTCAGATTGGTTCGGATATGATGAACTAACCCTAATTTTTTTTGTGGCTTTTTCGTGGACTGTAGGTATGAAGAACAGACTCGATCTAAACTATGAAAAACTGTAAAATCTCACCGAGCAACCTGGAAATCTGATACCACTTGATAGAGGCAAAGGTGTCCCGTCTTTCGATGAGATGATGGATATCGCTTTGGTGGAAGTCGACTTTCACGATCCGACTACGAACGTGCGAGGACGTCGCGCCTTAGCAATCGCTAAACCAACTCCGAGAGGTTATTGACCACGCCGGAGCACGATCAACCTGACCACGAGGGTCTGTTTCCTGCGAGCAAACGAAGAACAAGCAAGAAACTAAGATTGCAATCTGGATATTGCGAATTTAAGATGAAAGCTTTATTGATCAAGGTGGGGTTCTGTGACGCCTTTGTCTGGTCGTTGAACACAAACGAAGTACGCGAAGTTGCAGCTATGACGAACTTTTAATCTAAACAAAACCCAAGGAAAAGGTACTAGTTGGATCTACTTATATAGGAGCAAGGGGTGGCGGCCAAGGAGGTGGGAGGACGTCCCAAGGCAGCCTAAAACTAAATCTAGGTCGTACAAGGCCAATGGGCCCAAGTGGAGGTGATGTAACACCTTTGGACTTGTAGTTTGACTCGGATTCTGCTGCAGCATCAGATTGTTTCGTCCACAACTCAATGCTCCGGACGAATTTGAAGGTTATTCCGATTGGGATGGAAAGTGCACGAAATCTAGTTTCCAACAAAAAAAGAATCACCCACTTCGGAGTCCGTATGAAAAACTTGTGTGCGTTTTGAGTCAGATATGTCTGTGCAGTCCGAATCTGAATCCAGAACGTGAGAGACTTGGACTCTATCTTCTCTTGGGCCAAAAGTGACGTGAGAGAACTTTTTGGACAGCAAATAAACATCTCTTTCTTCCTTATCTTCATATGTGGATTGTACAAATGTCCCATACACCTGCAATTAGACAAAACACAAAAGTGTGTGAAGTATTTTTGTTCTGGATAACATAAATAGATTATTGAATAGTTTGCACTAGAAATCACCTGACAAATATGCATATATGCAATATTTTTGGTCATATCCAAGGTAGTCATGTTCTCATCAGACGGTGAGGCCGGCCGGCCCTTGCAGGGTGCGCCAGGAGAGGGGAGTCCTACTAGGACTCCAAGTCCTAGTAGGATTCTACCTCAAGGAGAAGGGGGAAGGAAGGGAGAAGGGGGCCGCGCCCCCAACCCCTTGTCCAATTTGGATTGGGCTTGGGGGGGCGGCGCACGCCACCTCCTGGCGCTGCCTCTCCTCTTCCCACTAAGGCCCACTAAGGCCCATCAACTCCCCGGGGGGTTCCGGTATCCTCCCGGTACTCCGGAAAATACCCGGGTAAACCTGCAAGCATAAACAATCAACAGATTTCATCCACACATATCAAGCGCATATCAGGATGTTCGGCTCCATCTCCTGTTTAAGGATTAGCTAGCAGTTGTTCTACCATACCCGAAGGAATTTCATATTTCATATTTTCAGTAGGTGCAGTAGATTGAGGGGCAACTAATTGTGGTTTCGGTCGAGCTGAAGATAACCCGAACAAACCCCTCAAAAGGATTGTTTTCCATAGTAACGAGTGATAGAAAATTTCAGCACATAGTAGTAATGTTTCCTTACCAATTTCCACTTACCAGACGTGCTTCAGTCCTAGGAAATGGCGCCAGAAAATAGCCTTGATTACCCACAAGTATATGGGGTCAATTGTAGCCTTTCGATAAGTAAGAGTGTCCAACCCAACGAGGAGCAGAAGTAAATGACAAGTGGTTTTTCAGCAAGGTAATGTCTGCACGTGCTAAAATTGTAAGTAACAGAGTAGTTTGATAGCAAGATAATTTGTAACGGGCAAGTAATGGTAGTAGTAACAAAAGTGCAGCAAGGTATCCCAATCCTTTTGAGGCAAAGGACATGCCAAAATTGTCTCTTATGATAAGCAACATGTTCTTGAGGGTAGACGGGAATTTCATCTACTGACTTTCATCACGTTGGCTTAATTCGTGTTCGCAACTTTGATAATTTGGTATGTGGGTGGACCGGTGCTTAGGTGTTGTTCTTCCTTGAACAAACCTTCTACTTATGATTAACCACCTTGCAAGCATCCGCAACTATGAGAAAAGTATTGAGAATAAATTCTAATCATAGCATTGAACTTTGGGATCCAATCAGTCCCTTACGGAATAGTGCATAAACTAGGGTTTAAGCTTCTGTCACTCTCGCAACCCATCATTTAATAACTACTCCACAATGCATTCCCTTGGGCCCAAATATGGTGAAGTGTCATGTAGTCGACGTTCACATGACACCACTAAGGGAATCACCACATACATATCATCAAAATGGCAAACACATATCAAGTTCACATGATTGCTTGCTACATGATTTCTCCCGTGACCTCAAGAACAAAAGTAACTACTCACAACTGATAATCATGCTCAAGATCAGAGGGATTTTAAATAGCATAATGGATATGAACATATAATCTTCCACCAAATAAACCATATAGTAATCAACACTACTAGTCACCCACAAGCACCAATCTATAGTTCTGGTACAAAGATTGAACACAAGAGATGAATTAGGGTTTGAGATGAGATGGTGTTGTTGAAGATGTTGATGGAGATAGCTCTCCCCAAGATGGGAGAGTTGTTGGTAGTTCTAATGCAGCGCTGGATCCTCGGACCTTAGTCTCTATAACCTTTCAGTCTCGCCCCATGAGGGAGTCCTGGATTAAGGGGTCCTCGGACTGCCGGACTATATACGTGGGCCGGACTATTGGACTATGAAGATACAAGATAGAAGACTTCGTCACATGTTCGGACGGGACTCTCCTTTGCGTGAAAGACAAGCTTGGCGATTCGGATATGTAGATTCCTTTCTCTGTAACCGACTTTGTGTAACCCTAGCCCCCTCCGTTGTCTATATAAACCGGAGGGTTTAGTCCATAGGACAACAATCATAATCTCATAGGCTAGGCTTCTAGGGTTTAGCCATTATGATCTCGTGGTAGATCAGCTCTTGTAATACTCATATTTATCAAGATCAATCAAGCAGGAAGTAGGGTATTACCTCCATAGAGAGGGCCCGAACCTGGGTAAACATTGTGTCCCCCGCCTCCTGTTACCATTAGCCTTAGACGCACTTTTCGGGACCCCCTACCCGAGATCCGCCAGTTTTGTCACCGACATTGGTGCTTTGATTGAGAGTTCCGCTGTGATGTTGAAGATAGGCTTGATGTCTCGCCTTGTTATCAAGGACAACATCACCTCTGGGGGAGCCTTGGCCTGAGGACAAACCCTCCGGCTAGGCGGCTTCACTATGACCGCCCGTTCGGCTGTCGGGTCGACGATGACTTCTCGGGTCATCGAAAATCGCCTCCATGTTAGCTCAGAATACTCCAAACAGATGGATCTGACGGACTTATCATCTTTAAACGAACTCCTGGATCGCATCGCCGCCATGGGAGTCGCTACGGACTATGATCGGATTGGAGTTTAACCCAATCAGAGAGAAATTAAATCTCCGCCGATCACCCATCAGATAGCGATAGTGGAGGAGCAATGCGACGACTCTTCCCCTATATTGAGGATGAACTATGTTCGGATTTCCGAGCTCACAGAGCCGGACACTCGCCCGCGGGAAGACATGCCCCGTATTCTAAACCTAGAGTCGAACTGTGGGCCTAAAAAATTGGTTGATATCTTGGAGTCCGAACTGTTAAGCTCAGAATTTTCTCAAGCTCCGGATCCCAGATTGGGTCAGGGTTCGGACTTAAATCCACCCACCCACCCAGATATAAGTGATCTTACCCACATCAGACAGCAGTCCCAAGAAACGGTCCATCACTTTTGGGCCAGATTCCTCCTTGTCAAGGACAAGATCAAAGACTGTATTGATGAAGACGCATTCTCATTATTTTGTAAAAACTGCACGGACGAGGGAATCCTCAATGCAATCAACCGCCATCACTGCGTCATGTATCACACTTCGCTGACTTGGCAACCATAGTACAGAAGTACTGCACAATGGAAAGAGCCTGTAAAACTCAGGGAGCCTCTTGGGAGCCACCGGTTTCCACTAAACCCCTCGTCCGGACAAAAAGGATGCACCCTCATAGGTCGCCTGATCCAATAACAAAAAAATTGAAGCCCATTATGGGGCATGGAACCGTTCTAGAGGGATGGCTCGATAGGCCATGCAAAATACACACAACACCGGATACCATACCAAGCCACAGCCTTAGAGCATGTTGGATACTCCGGCAAGTGGCCAAGAGCAGCAAGGATCTCCTCACCGAAAATACCGCAAAGAAACATCCCATGGAAGACAACAACCCTATAGTATTGATAGTCTTCGAGACTTTCGCCTCAAACAATAGGCGCAAAAGGGCACTCTGCGGCCTCGCTGAAGTCTGCCAAGTTGCAGCAATAAACCCTTGGAATGACACGGCCATAACTTTCAATGCCAGTGACGAACCAAAATTCAGAACAGTCCGGGAACCAGCCGCATTGGTCCTCAATCCAATTGTGGACGGCTTTCGGCTTACCAAAGTGCTCATGGATGGCGGCAGCGGACTAAACCTCATTTATGAGGAAACTCTCAACAAAATGGAAATAAATAGGAGCCGCATTGAGCAAAGTAGCACGACCTTCTGAGGAATTATTCCCAGTCGGGAGGCATGATGTGCGGGAAAAATCACACTTGATGTGGTATTCGGCATGTCCGAGAACTATCGGTCCAAAGAGATAACCTTTCAAGTGGCCCCTTTCAACAATGGATATCATGCCTTATTAGGGGGAGATGCATTTGCAAGCTTCCAGGCTATACCCCATTACGGGTACATGAAGCTCAAAATGCCCGAGCCCAATGGTATCATCACTCTTGCCAGCGATCCGAACATAACACTCCACACCGAAAACAAAACTGCCGCCTTGGCCCTCAAGGCATTGTCTGAAGCCCTCGCGGCTGAAGAATAAACCGCGTTGCACTCCACGGTGGATAGGGATGACGTGATCTTCGATAAGCAATCCAAATCCACCTCCTTTAAACCAGCAGACAAAATAGTCAAATTCCAGGTCCACCCAACAGACTCCACAAAGACAGCATCCATCGGGGCACGGCTAGACCCCCACGATCGACGCTGCTCTACGGACGTTCCTACGCGAAATCCGGGACATATTCGCCTGGCATCGTTTTGATATGCCAGGGATCCCACACAGGCTGGCCGAACACAGCCAAAACATACTAAAGGGATATAAGCCGGTCAAGCAAACATTACGACGCTTTTCCAAAACCAAACGACAATCCATGGGAGAGGATCTAGCCAAGTTACTCGAGCCCGGATTCATCAGAGAGATAAAACACCTGGACTGGCTAGCAAACCTGGTGATGGTACCAAAGAAGGATAAATCCTGGCGCCTATGTGTCGATTTCAAAGACCTCAACAAGGCTTGCCCTAAGGATCCCTTTCCCCTCCCCCGCATCGATCAGATTATCGACGCTACTGCAGGACACAACTCACTATGTTTCCTCGACGCATACTTCGGATACCATCAAATCAAGATGAAGGAGTCCGATCAAGCCGCAATGGCATTTATCACCCCATACGGGCCTTTTTGCTTCAACTCTATGCCTTTTGGGCTAAAAAACACCGGCGCCACCTATCAACGCATGATTCCAACATGCGTGGAGAAAGAAATCGGCAAAACAGTAGAAGCATATGTGGATGACGTAGTCATCAAAACCAGACACGTCGAGTCCTTAACAGACGATCTGCGTCTCACATTCGACAACCTCTGAACATATGACATCAAGATCAATCCGAAAAAGTGTGTTTTCGGCGTTCCCATTGGAAACCTTCTAGGCTTCATCGTTTCCAATAGAGGAATTGAGGCAAACCCAGCTAAAATCCGAGCTTTGTCACAGTTGGCTACGCCAATAGATCTCAAACAAGTCCAAAAACTATCCGAATGTGTGGCAACTTTAAGCCGCTTTATCTCTAGACTAGGAGAAAAGGCATTGCCACTCTATCGCCTTCTCCGACGTACGGATCACTTCAAGTGGACGGACGCGGCAACGGCCGGTTTGGAAGAAATAAAGGCTCTTCTAGCAAGCAACCCAATCCTGCCTGCACCAAACGTCGGCGAACCCATGTTATTATACATATCGGCCAACACCAAGTCATGAGTGCGGTGCTCGTTGTCGAACGGGAGGATGACGGACACAAATTCCCGCTTTAGAAGCCGGTATACTATGTATCCAATGTCCTCACACCATGCAAATCCCAGTACCCACATTACCAAAAAATAGCATACGTGATGAGGACATCAATACAATTGTTACACCCATAGCCCCTGCTGCTATACATACTGGACCAATTACTAGAGCTCGTGCACGCCAACTAAATTACCAGGTACTTTCGTTTCTTGGTAATGATTCTAATGTTCATGAGAATATGATGCTGCCTAAATTGGATACATTTGTTTTGCTTACAAATGAAGGGCCTAGCTTGGAGAAGGATGAACATTGGAGCAAGAACAAGCATGGAGATGATGGCATGCGCAAGGGGAACAAGAACGGAGTTACAAGTGATGATTTCAGGACTTTGAAGCCACCATAATGGGTGCATGAAGCCTTGGACGAAATATACAAGATGCCACTTCATAAATTTCGTCCCGAGGCTATTTTAGGTGCTACGTCACCTTATTATTGGGCCAGGCCCATGTAATTTCGAAATACATAAGTATAGGCTATTTTTAAAGTACGTATGTGTGGGGAAACAAGAGATAGGGTTGATTTCGGACCCCTCCACCAAGGGCCACGAAATTCCCCCCCTCTTCCTCCATATATACAGCCCTTAGGGCATCGTTTAGACTTCGGGTTTTGTTTAGATTAAAGTTCGCCATAGCTGCAACTTCGCGTACTTCGTTTGTGTTCAACGACTAGACAAAGGCGTCACAGAACCCCACCTTGATCAATAAAGCTTTCATCTTATATTCGCAATATCCAGATTGCAATCTCAGTTTCTTGCTTGTTCTTCGTTTGCTCGCAGGAAACAGACCCTCGTGGTCAGGTTGATCGTGCTCCGGCGTGGTCAATAACCTCTCGGAGTTGGTTTAGCGATTGCTAAGGCGCGACGTCCTCGCACGTTCGTAGTCGGATCGTCAAAGTCGACTGCCACAAAGCGATATTCATCATCTCATTGAAAGACGGGACACCTTCGCCTCTATCAAGTGGTATCAGATTTCCAGGTTGCTCGGTGAGATTTTACAGTTTTTCGTAGTTTAGATCGAGTCTGTTCTTCATACCTACAGTCCACGAAAAAGCCACAAAAAAAATTTAGGGTTAGTTCATCATATCCGAACCAATCTGAGCCTTTGCATAATCTTTTTAGGGTTTTGCTTTGTTGAATTTGCGGTTGCATCGTCGGTCTAGTTGCTGGTCTTAGAGTCTAGTTTTTTAGAGTTTCGAGTTCTGGTCATAAGTTGTCACGCCGCCGCCGCACCATCATCATCGCCCCTGCCATCTACCACCACCGCTCCAAATCCGTATCCATATACCACCACCAATCCATGTCCATATCAGAATTGAAAATCAGATTGTGGCAAAAGAATTTGAGCAACAAATGAAGCCTAATAATAAACCATCTAGTGTTGCTTCTGAAATTAAATTGAAAAGTGCATGTTTATTTGCCACCAAATCTGATATTGATGAGCTAGATTTCAGCAAATCTGTTTTCTATGCTTTTGTGTGCAAAGAGGCATTATTTTCATTCGAGGACGTGCCTTCCTCTTTGCCTCCTGCTATCACTAACATTTTGCAGGAGTTCGCTGACGTCTTTCCACAAGACGTGCCACCGGGATTACCGCCTATTCAAGGGATTGAGCATCAGATTGACTTAATTCCCGGTGCTTCACTGCCAAACCGTGCACCATACCGTACCAATCCAGAGGAGACGAAGGAGATTATGCGTCAAGTACAAGAGCTTCTCGACAAAGGTTATATACGCGAATCCCTTAGTCC
Source organism: Triticum dicoccoides (assembly GCF_002162155.2). Taxonomy (NCBI): domain Eukaryota; kingdom Viridiplantae; phylum Streptophyta; class Magnoliopsida; order Poales; family Poaceae; genus Triticum; species Triticum dicoccoides. Next base: position 361,305,334 of record NC_041385.1, read on the forward strand.
TTGTGCTGTTCCTATTATTCTAGTGCCGAAAAAGGATGGTACATCACGTATGTGTGTTGATTGTAGAGGCATTAATAATATTACTATTCGTTATCGTCATCCTATTCCTAGGCTAGATGATATGCTTGATGAATTGAGTGGATCTACAATATTCTCCAAAGTTGATTTGCGTAGTGGCTACCATCAAATTCGTATGAAATTGGGAGGTGAATGGAAAACAACATTTAAAACTAAGTTTGGATTATATGAGTGGTTAGTCATGCCTTTTGGGTTAACTAATGCACCTAGTACTTTCATGAGATTAATGAACGAAGTTTTACGTGCTTTCATTGGACGATTTGTGGTAGTTTACTTTGATGACATATTGATTTATAGCAGATCTTTGGAGGAACATTTGGAACATTTACGTGCTGTTTTTATTGCTCTACGTGATGCATGTTTGTTTGGTAACCTTGGGAAGTGCACCTTTTGCACCGACCGAGTATCTTTTCTTGGCTATGTTGTTACTCCACAGGGAATTGAAGTTGATAAAGCCAAGATTGAAGCTATTGAGAGTTGGCCGCAGCCCAAAACGGTCACACAAGTGAGGAGTTTTCTTGGCCTCGCTGGATTCTATAGGCGTTTTGTGAGAGATTTCAGCACCATTGCTGCACCTCTTAATGAGCTTACAAAGAAAGATGTGCCTTTTCTTTGGGGTACCGCACAGGAAGAAGCCTTCACGGTATTGAAAGATAAGTTGACACATGCTCCTTTACTCCAACTTCCTGATTTTAATAAGACTTTTGAGCTTGAATGTGATGCTAGTGGAATTGGATTAGGAGGTGTGTTATTACAAGATGGCAAACCTGTTGCATACTTTTCTGAAAAATTGAGTGGGCCTAGTCTGAATTATTCTACTTATGATAAAGAATTATATGCTTTTGTTCGGACTTTAGAAACATGGCAACATTATTTATGGCCCAAAGAATTTGTTATACATTCTGATCATGAATCTTTGAAACATATTAGAAGTCAAGCTAAACTGAATCGTAGACATGCTAAATGGGTTGAATTCATTGAGACTTTCCCTTATGTCATTAAACACAAGAAGGGAACAGAAAATGTTATTGCTGATGCATTGTCTCGTCGCTATACTATGCTTTCACAACTTGACTTCAAAATATTTGGTTTGGAGACCATCAAAGATCAATATGTGCATGATGCTGATTTTAAAGATGTAATGCAGAATTGTAAAGAAGGAAGAATGTGGAACAAGTTTGTTGTTAACGATGGATTTGTGTTTCGTGCTAACAAGCTATGCATTCCAGCTAGCTCCGTTCGTCTTTTGTTGTTGCAGGAGGCGCATGGAGGAGGATTAATGGGACACTTTGGCGTGAAGAAGACGGAGGACGTACTTGCTACACATTTCTTTTGGCCAAAGATGAGACGGGATGTTGAGCGTTTTATTGCTCGCTGCACTACATGTCAAAAAGCTAAGTCACGACTCAATCCTCATGGTTTATATATGCCTTTGCTAAGTTGGGGACTAAACTGCTTTTTAGTACTACTTGTCACCCCCAAACTGATGGACAAACTGAAGTAGTCAATAGAACATTGTCTACTATGCTTAGGGCTGTTTTGAAGAATAATAAGAAAATGTGGGAGGAATGCTTGCCTCATATTGAATTTGCTTATAATCGTTCATTGCATTCTACTACTAAGATGTGCCCTTTTGAAGTTGTGTATGGTTTCCTACCTCATGCACCTATTGATTTGTTGCCTCTTCCATCTTCGGAGAAGGTTAACTTTGATGCTAAACAACGTGCTGAATTGATTTTAAAAATGCATGAGTTAACTAAGGAAAACATTGAGCGCATGAATGCTAAATATAAACTTGCTGGAGATAAGGGTAGAAAACATGTTGTGTTTGCACCTGGAGATCTTGTTTGGTTACATTTGCGTAAGGATAGATTTCCTGATTTGCGCAAATCAAAGTTAATGCCACGTGCTGATGGTCCCTTTAAGGTGTTAGAGAAAATAAATGATAATGCATATAAACTTGAGCTGCCTGCAGATTTTGGGGTTAGTCCCACTTTTAACATTGCAGATTTGAAGCCTTATTTGGGTGAGGGAGATGAACTTCCGTCGAGGACGACTTCATTGCAAGAAGGGGAGGATGATGAGGACATCAATACAATTGTTACACCCACAGCCCCTGCTGCTATACATACTGGACCAATTACTAGAGCTCGTGCACGCCAACTAAATTACCAGGTACTTTCGTTTCTTGGTAATGATTCTAATGTTCATGAGAATATGATGCTGCCTAAATTGGATACATTTGTTTTGCTTACAAATGAAGTGCCTAGCTTGGAGAAGGATGAACATTGGAGCAAGAACAAGCATGGAGATGATGGCATGCGCAAGGGGAACAAGAACGGAGTTACAAGTGATGATTTCAGGACTTTGAAGCCACCATAATGGGTGCATGAAGCCTTGGACGAAATATACAAGATGCCACTTCATAAATTTCGTCCCGAGGCTATTTTAGGTGCTGCGTCACCTTATTATTGGGCCAGGCCCATGTAATTTCGAAATACATAAGTATAGTCTATTTTTAGAGTCCGTATGTGTGGGGAAACAAGAGATAGGGTTGATTTCGGACCCCTCCACCAAGGGCCACGAAATTCCCCCCTCTTCCTCCATATATACGGCCCTTAGGGCATCGTTTAGACTTTGGGTTTTGTTTAGATTAAAAGTTCGCCATAGCTGCAACTTCGCGTACTTCGTTTGTGTTCAACGACCAGACAAAGGCGTCACAGAACCCCACCTTGATCAATAAAGCTTTCATCTTATATTCGCAATATCCAGATTGCAATCTCAGTTTCTTGCTTGTTCTTCGTTTGCTCGCAGGAAACAGACCCTCGTGGTCAGGTTGGTCGTGCTCCGGCGTGGTCAATAACCTCTCGGAGTTGGTTTAGCGATTGCTAAGGCGCGACGTCCTCGCACGTTCGTAGTCGGATCGTCAAAGTCGACTGCCACCAAAGCGATATCCATCATCTCATCGAAAGACGGGACACCTTCGCCTCTATCAATACGCGGTCTTCATGGCATCCCGAAAGCTATGGCACTACTTTCAGGAATGCTCCATAATGGTGGCCTCCGAGGTACCACTCAATGACATAATAAATAACTGCGACACCATGGGCCGGATTGCCAAGTAGGCCATTGAGCTCCTCCCATTCGACATTACATACAAACCGCGGTGGGCCATTAAATCTCAAGTACTGGCCGACTTCATCGCCGAATAGACAGAGGCCGAACTCCCTAAAGAGTACGACACATATTCCAACTGGATCATGCACTTCGACGGATCCAAAATGCTGGTAGGCCTAGGGGTAGGCATTGTCCTAACATCCCCTAGTGGAGATACTATTTAGTACGTCCTACAAATATTATTCATGGACTCCAACAATGCAGCCGAATACGAAGCCCTATTGCATGGTCTTCGGATGGTCGTCTCCATGGGCATACAACACCCGGAAGTGCGCGTCAAACCTCGCAATACCTCAAATAAATGAAGATTTCGATGCCAAAGATCCGAAGATGGCGGCTTACCATAAGCGCCATCCTCAAAATGTCGATTCGGTTCGAGGGGCTCGAGTTTCACCATGTGGCTCGAGAAAGTAATCAAGCGACGGATGTCCTTGCTCGCATCGGCACCAAGCGCGACCCCGTCCCACCTAACATCTTTCTAGAAAGGCTTTTCAAGCCATCCGTGATGTGGCAAGGGGAGAGCGGCAACACCAATCCGGATCCGAATACAACCCCAGATTCCGAACACACCGACAACATCGTGGGCTCAGCCGCCGAAATTACACCGTTGGCACATCTCATCATGGCAATCATCGCCCCATTGATCGAAGCCTTCTTGGCCTACCTTAATTGGAAAGATATTCCCGAGGATCAGAATGAGTGACGCTGCATTGTGCGGCGCTCTAAAGACTACAAGGTTCACGAGGGAGAACTCTATAAGAAAAGCGCTACCGGAGTACTTCAAAGATGTATCTCCGAGGAAGAAGGGCGGCAGCTCTTGGCTGAAATTCATGTCGGTCTCGGCGGTCACCATACCGCGGCTCGGGCCCTTGTAAGCAAGGCCTTCCGTATAGGTTTCTATAGGCCAATGGCCCGAGCAGACGTGCAGGACCTTGTCCAACATTGCGTCAGATGCCAGCTTTTCACCGACCAACGCCATATGCCACCCACCGCTCTATAAAAAAAATCCCCAATAGTTGGCCTTTTGCGGTCTGGGGGCTTGATATGGTCGGACCCCTTAAAGGAGGAAGCCATAAGAAAAAATATCTGTTGGTCATGGTGGATAAATTCACTAAGTTGATAGAGGCCAAACCAGTTAAAACGGCCGAGCCGGGCCAGTGATAGACTTTATATCCGGTGTGGTGCACCGTTATGGTGTTCCACACATCATCATCACTGACAACGGCTCCAATTTCATAGCCGCTGAGGTGAAATCCTGGTGTGCTAATCTGGGCATCAAGCTCGACTACGCCTCCGTCTACCACCCACAAACCAACAGTCAAGTCGAACGAGCCAATGGTCTTTATATGAGCGGCATCAAACCCAGATTAGTGTGGTCTCTGAAAGAATCAGACAAGCACTGGGTGGAGGAGCTCGACTCCATACTCTGGGGGCTGCGGACCACGCTCAATCGTTCTACCGGATATACACCTTTCTTCATGGTGTACACCGCAGAGGCCGTGTTGCCCTGCGACATTATTCATGACTCACCTCGAGTGCGCATGTATGAAGAGAGAGAGGCCAAGCTTGATCGGCAGGACAACTTAGATGCCCTGGAGGAGGAGCGTGATGTCGCAAAAGCCCGTTCTGCATTCTATCAACAACAGGCCCGCAGATATCAAAGCAGATAAGTACGGGCCAAGACTTATAATGTTGGCGAACTCGTTCTACGCTTGCCGGAGAAGAAAAGGGACAAACTCAAGCCCAAGTGGGAGGGTCCCTTCATCATTGGCGAAGTACTCACCGGAGGAGCATACCGCCTGTGTGATGCGTCGGACAATCGCCTAGATCCGAACCCGTGGAACGCGGCCAGACTCCGAATATTCTATGCCTAGCACCGGACTCTTCATTCGTCTCATTTATCCCTTTTCGTTTCAAGTATTTATTTTCCTCTCTTTTCACATTTTCCCTTTTAAGCCTTAAAGCTTTTGTGCGGCTAAACCGTGCACCCTCGACGCACACATTCTAAAATATGTACGTCAATTATACCTGGGAGCTTCTCGTATAAAAGCTTATTATTATTATTATTATTATTATTATTATTATTATTATTATTATTATTATTATTATTTTCAGAGCATCAAGCTCAATACATATGTGTCTTTTTCGCGTATGTACATTTTCTTCGCCATTATATGCAGCTATATGACTTAAGTTTTGGCCAAGCTGGGTTGCCTGGCTCCTGTGCTTATGCCCTACTTTCCCGTTAGTTCGGCTAGGCATAAAGGGAGCACCTCTGCGATTGTTACTGCCGAGTCATCCGGATGTGTACCTCAGACTGGGTGAAGCCAAAAGCTAGCGTTCTTAACGGAATATTTGGTCGGCGGACTAAAGATGCTTTTTACTTATCATATTATGAACCCCCAGAGGTTATGTATGCTGTGGTTTTTCCAAACACAGTTCGGACATGCACAATTAATGCATGCTTACCCAGTGAAAGGAACCCTTAATGGAACTATTCTCTCTGGAAGATGTTTCTCACGATCAAAATGTAATATAACATAACTAGCCGGATACTTGTCTGTTCAAGCAACTATGACCTGTACGCCTGGTTTCCACGCATACCCTGGTCTACATTACCGAGCGGGTATTCAGAAGCACTCCGCACCTTCGGGTCCAGAGGTTGAAGCGAAAAGGTCTGCCATGACAATCATTTTACAATTTAGCTAGAGACATAATTTGTCAATTGAAGTACATAGTCACTTAGACTCAAACACTTCTTCCTCTATGCCATCTAACAGGTTATCTAGCCTACAATCATGTTGGGAATATTTGGCGGCTACTTGTACCTGGTCATACACCAAACTAACGGGAATTTCTTCTCCATTTGACCCTAAATGTCCAACCCGGCCATGTGATTCGGATCGAGCTTGGTATACCGTGTCTTCACCATGGCCCAAGCCTCTCGTGCACCTTCCTGGCAGGCCGATATCTTCCATAATCAGAAGCGTCGCCGTGCTCCTTTCAATAGTTGTACCAGCTCCTCCATACTTCCTGGAGGGGAGTCAGATGGCCACAAGGCCTTGGCAATACTCCGCATCGCCTGCCGAGCTCGCTCGTGCATTTGCGACAGCTCCTGTAGCAGATCGCTCGATGATCCAGACATCTCCACTTCAGGGCGACCAGTCAGCATATCTACCGACATAATTCTGCCAGCTCATTTCCTAGCCGAATTATGCAGGGGTCAGTTTAAAAACATACTAAATATGCCGCCTCACAGTTTCTTATTCTCCTTCACGGAGTCAGCCAGCTGGGCATGCACATCTTTAAGCTCTTCGCCCTGCTTGGTGTGGGAATCTAGGAATTTGTTCTTCTCATTCCTGACTTGTGTCAATATACGTTCGCCCGTGGCCAGTTGCCTTTGGGCTTCTGGACCTCCCGCTCGTGCGACTTCCGGTGCCTCTTCCTGATGAGGACATCAATACCATTGTTACACCCACAACCCCTGCTGCTATACATACTGGACCAATTACTAGAGCTCGCGCACGCCAACTAAATTACCAGGTACTTTCGTTTCTTGGTAATGATTCTAATGTTCATGAGAATATGATGCTGCCTAAATTGGATACATTTGTTTTGCTTACAAATAAAGGGCCTAGCTTGGAGAAGGATGAACATTGAAGCAAGAAGAAGCATGGAGATGATGGCATGCGCAAGGGGAACAAGAACGGAGTTACAAGTGATGATTTCAGGACTTTGAAGCCACCATAATGTGTGCATGAAGCCTTGGACGAAATATACAAGATGCCACTTCATAAATTTCGTCCCGAGGCTATTCTAGGTGCTGCGTCACCTTATTATTGGGCCAGGCCCATGTAATTTCGAAATACATAAGTATAGGCTATTTTTAGAGTCCGTATGTGTGGGGAAACAAGCGATAGGGTTGATTTCGGACCCCTCCACTAAGGGCCACGAAATTCCCCCCTCTTCCTCCATATATATAGCCCTTAGGGCATCGTTTAGACTTTGGGTTTTGTTTAGATTAAAGTTTGCCATAGCTGCAACTTCACGTACTTCGTTTGTGTTCAACGACCAGACAAAGGCGTCACAGAACCCCACATTGATCAATAAAACTTTCCTCTTATATTCGCAATATCCACATTGCAATTTTAGTTTCTTGCGTGTTCTTTGTTTTCCTGCAGGAAACAGACCTTCGTGGTCAGGTTGATCGTGCTCCGGCATGGTCAATAACCTCTTGGAGTTGGTTTAGCGATTGCTAAGGCGCGACGTCCTCGCACGTTCGTAGTCGGATCGTCAAAGTCGACTTCCTCCAAAACAATAGCCACCATCTCATCGAAAGACGGGACACCTTTGCCTCTATCAAGTGGTATTAGATTCCCAGGTTGCTCGGTGAGATTTTACAGTTTATCATAGTTTAGATCGAGTCTGTTCTTCATACTTATAGTCCACGAAAAAGCCAAAAAAAATTAGGGTTAGTTCATCCTATCCGAACCAGTCTGAGCCTTTGCATAGTCTTTTCAGTATTTTGCTTTGCTGTATTTGCTGTTGCATCGTCGCGTCAAGTTGCTGGTCTTAGCGTCTAGTCTTTTAGAGTTTCGAGTTTTGGTCATAAGTTTTCACGCCGCCATCGCACCATCATCATTGCCCCTGCCACCTACCACCACCGCTCCGAATCCGTATCCATATACCATCACCAATCCGTATCCATATACCACCACCGATCCGTATCCATATACTACCACCGCTACCACCACCGCTGCCATATACCACCACCGCTGCCATATACCACCACCGCTGCCGTATACCACCACCATATATCCATCACCAATCCGAGTTCCTTGCATATTTGGTTTGTTTTCGAGTTCCATCTAATTTCCGATCCGTGTTTCCTTGCCTGAGTAGGTTTCGGAAAAAAAACGCACTTGACAAAAAAATTTGGCTATCCTATTTTTAGGTGTTTCTAAGCATATTGAGACAGTCGCCGTTATAGAAAGTTTTTTTGACCCGTTTCCAGTTTTTGGGTCCGGGCAGTAAAAAAAAAATTTGGTCGAAAAACATTTCATGCCTATCCTGTTATCTTGACTTGGGAAGAGTTTTGAGACACTCGCCATTATAGTGATTTTCGAAAGAAAGGAGCGCAAAAAAAAGAGTGCAAAAAAAAGAGCGCAAAAAAAGTGAGATTTTTTTTTCAGAGTGTGCTTCTCCCTTGTTTCCGTGCAGCGTCGCGATTTTGTTAGTGTTCTAGGCTCGCGTCTCTAGCACAGTCTAGCCTAGGACCAACACAGTACCGTCGTTGAGCGTTTATTTAACTTTGCATCTCTGAATTGATTATTGCTGACCCTTTTTTTGCTACCATATTATAAGCCTTCCCAACTCCACATACATCTACGTCATGCCTTTGACTCTCCCTGGTAATCGCTCTATCCAAGCTTTGAGAGTTTTGACTACAACGGTTGCCGATCTCCACCTGCTGCTGGGTAAGAACTGGTAAGAATATGAGATTTGCTTGATGGGTTTGTGATACACAACCACCACTTCTTAGTAGTCTGTAGGATCATATTCTTGTGTGTTTCTATTTGCTGCTAACCATGGTAGGATCACAAGCTGATGAGACTGATTGGGAGAACCTGACGAACAAACAGCTACATGATAAATTTCAGCAAATGATGAGTGGACAGGTGCAAGATGTGCTAAACAGATTTGACGAGGCCATGGAGAAGATAGATGGCATTGAGAAGACGTTCGAAACAAAGCTTGATAGCAAGTTTAATGAATTGCTCGCGCGTTTTCCACAAGCACCGCCGGCTGCACCTAACGCACCTCTACAACAACAACAACAACAACAACGACGACTACCTCCACGTCGCGAAACAGCCCTCCGCCGAGCGAGCCGTGTCCCTCTTGTGTTTGGCCAAACTGTTGGTGGTGCTGTTGATACTTCTGTGGCTCCTGCTGCTGATGCGGAGGAGGATGATTATGTGGGAGATTATGAGGATGAGGTTGATCAAAATCAGAACTACGTGCAACCACCTGCACCACAACCACCAGGTCGTCCACATGCAAATAATCACAATGGTAGGGCTCTCCCTCAGGTACGAGATCATGACCATCTTCCTAAAATGAAATTGAATATTCCACCATTTGAGGGTAGATATGTTCCTGATATATATCTTACTTGGGAGTTAGAAAATGAACAACGATTTACATGTTTACAATATCCTGAGGAGAGACGAGTTACCGTTGTTGTTTGTGCTTTCACTAGTTTTGCATGTGTATGGTGGTCTGAACATTGTAGATTATATCCTATTCCAACTACTTGGGCTGCTTTGAAAACTGCTATGCGTACTCGTTGGGTTCCACCATATTATCAATGTGAATTGCTTCAAAAATTGCAGCGCTTAAGACAAGGGAAAAATTATGTAGAAGAATATTATCAGGAATTACAAACTGGCATGATTAGATGTGGTATTGTTGAGGAGAATGAAGCTATGCTTGCACATTTTATGGGTGGATTAAATAGAGAGATTCAGACCATTCTAGAGTATAAGGAGTATACTAATATCACTCGTTTATTTCATCCTGTTTGTAAAGCTGAACGTGAAGTGCAGGATCGACAAGCATTGGCACGAACTAACTTTTCTGCAGGCCGGCCTTCATCATGGACACCGCGTGCATCTTCTAGTTCAACTGCACCAGCACCTCCATCAGGTGCCACCTCCAGCCGTGATACAAGAAAGCAGGCACAACCACCATTATCTGCCAAGAGCGCACCTGCCGGGTCTCCACAGAGTTCTTCTTCTTCCATGGCATCAACAGGGCACACAAGTGATATTATTTGTCGTCGTTGTAAGGGAAGAGGTCATTATGCGAGAGAATGCAAATCTCAGCGTGTGATGATTGCTACTGAGGATGGTGGGTATGAGTCCGGTAGTGACTATGATGAGGAGACTTTCGCTCTTATTACACGAGAAGAACTTGGTGGAGATGATTCTGATCATGAGATGCAATACATGGCTCCTGAAGACGCTGACAGGTATGAATGTTTAGTTGCTCAACGTGTTTTGAGTGTGCAGGTCACACAAGCTGAGCAAAATCAGAGGCACAATTTGTTCCATACAAAGGGCGTTGTGAAGGAACGTTCTGTGCGCGTCATCATAGACGGAGGGAGCTGTAACAACTGGCTAGCATGGAGATGGTGGAGAAGCTATCTCTCACCACAAGACCACATCCACATCCTTACTACATCCAATGGTTCAACAACAGCGGCAAGGTTAAGGTAACACGTACTGTTCGTGTGCATTTTAGTATCTCTACATATGCGGATTATGTTGATTGTGATGTGGTACCTATGCAAGCATGTTCCTTATTACTTGATCGACCATGGCAATTTGATAAAAATTATGTACAATATGGTAGAAACAATCAGTATACTCTTGTTCATAAGGATAAAAATATTACTTTGCTTCCTATGACTCCTGATTCCATTTTGAAAGATAATATTAATAGAGCTAATAAAGCAAAACAGGAGAAAAATAAGAGTGAAAATCAGATTGTGGTAAAAGAATTTGAGCAACAAACGAAGCGTAATAGTAAACCATCTAGTGTTGCTTCTGAAATTAAATTGAAAAGTGCATGTTTACTTGCCACTAAATCTGATATTGATGAGCTAGATTTCAGCAAATCTGTTTGCTATGCTTTTGTGTGCAAAGAGGCATTATTTTCATTCGAGGACATGCCTTCCTCTTTGCCTCCTGCTGTCACTAACATTTTGCAGGAGTTCGCTGACGTCTTTCCACACCGGGATTACCTCCCATTCGAGGGATTGAGCATCAGATTGACTTAATTCCCAGTGCATCATTACCCAACCGTGCAGCATACTGTACCAATCCAGAGGAGACGAAGGAGATTATGTGTCAAGTACAGGAGCTGCTCGACAAAGATTATATACGTGAATCCCTTAGTCCTTGTGTTGTTCCTATTATTCTAGTGCCGAAAAAGGATGGTACATCACGTATGTGTGTTGATTGTAGAGGCATTAATAATATTACTATTCGTTATCGTCATCCTATTCCTAGGCTAGATGATATGCTTGATGAATTGAGTGGCTCTACAATATTCTCCAAAGTTGATTTGCGTAGTGGATACCATCAAATTCGTATGAAATTGGGAGATGAATGGAAAACAACATTTAAAACTAAGTTTGGATTATATGAGTGGTTAGTCATGCCTTTTGGGTTAACTAATGCACCTAGTACTTTCATGAGATTAGTGAACGAAGTTTTACGTGCTTTCATTGGACGATTTGTGGTAGTTTACTTTGATGACATATTGATTTATAGCAGATTTTTGGAAGAACATTTGGAACATTTACGTGCTGTTTTTATTGCTCAACGTGATGCACGTTTGTTTGGTAACCTTGGGAAGTGCACCTTTTGCACCGACCGAGTATCTTTTCTTGGCTATGTTGTTACTCCACAGGGAATTGAAGTTGACAAAGCCAAGATTGAAGTTATTGAGAGTTGGCTGCAGCCCAAAACGGTCACACAAGTGAGGAGTTTTCTTGGCCTCGCTGGATTCCATAGGCGTTTTGTGAGAGATTTCAGCACCATTGCTGCACCTCTCAACGAGCTTACAAAGAAGGATGTGCCTTTTGTATGGGGTACCGCACAGGAAGAAGCCTTCACGGTATTGAAAGATAAGTTGACACATGCTCCTTTACTCCAACTTCCTGATTTTAATAAGACTTTGAGCTTGAATGTGATGCTAGTGGAATTGGATTAGGAGGTGTGTTATTACAAGATGGCAAACCTGTTGCATACTTGTCTGAAAAATTGAGTGGGCCTAGTCTGAATTATTCTACTTAGGATAAAGAATTATATGCTCTTGTTCGGTCTTTATAAACATGGCAACATTATTATGGCCCAAAGAATTTGTTATACATTCTGATCATGAATCTTTGAAACATATTAAAAGTCAAGCTAAACTGAATCGTAAACATGCTAAATGGGTTGAATTCATTGAGACTTTCCCACTTCTTCGATTTGGGTTTGAGCTTATCAGGATGAAACTTTTTCACATAAGCATTGCAACCCCAAACTTTAAGAAACGACAACTTGGGTTTCTTGCCAAACCACAGTTCATAAGGTGTCATCTCAACGGATTTAGATGGTGCCTTATTTAACGTGAATGCAGTTGTCTCTAATGCATAACCCCAAAACGATATTGGTAAATCGGTAAGAGACATCATTGATCGCACCATATCAAATAAAGTGCTGTTATGAAGTTCGAACACACCGTTACGCTGTGGTGTTCCAGGTCGCATGAGTTTGTGAAACTATTCCACATTGTTTTAACTGAAGGCCAAACTCGTAACTCAAATATTCATCTCTACGATCAGATTGTAGAAACTTTTTTTTCTTGTTACGATGATTCTCCATTTCACTCTGAAATAAATTCTTTGAATTTTTCAAATGTTTCAGACTTGTGCTTCATTAAGTAGATATATGCATATCTGCTCAAATCATCTGTGAAGGTCAGAAAATAACGATACCCGGCACGAGCATCAACACTCATTGGACCGCATACATCGGTATGTATTATTTCCAACAAGTTAGTAGCTTGTTCCATTGTTCTGGAGAACGGAGTTTTAGTCATCTTGCCAAAAAGGCACGGTTCGCAAGCATCAAATGATTCATAACCAAGTGATTCCGAAAATCCATCTTTATGGAGTTTCTTCATGCGCTTTACACCGATCTGACCCAAATGGCAGTGCCACAAATAAGTTGCACTATCATTATTAACTTTGCATCTTTTGGCATCAATATTATGAATATGTGTATCACTACGATCGAGATCCAACAAACTATTTTCATTGGGTGTATGACCATTTGAAGGTTTTATTCATGTAAACAGAACAACAATTATTCTCTGACGTTAAATGAATAACCATATTGCAATAAACATGATCAAATCATATTCATGCTCAACGCAAACGCCAAATAACATTTATTTAGGTTTAACACTAATCCCGAAAGTATAGGGAGTGTGCGATGATGATCATATCAATCTTGGAACTACTTCCAACACTCATTGTCACTTCCCCTTCAACTAGTCGCTGTTTATTCTGTAACTCCTGTTTCGAGTTACTAATCTTAGCAACCTAACAAGTATCAAATACTCAGGGGCTACTATAAACACTAGTAAGGCACACATCAATACCCTGTATATCAAATATACCCTTGTTCACTTTGCCATCCTTCTTATCCACCAAATATTCAGGGCATTTCCTCTTCCAGTGACCATTTCCTTTGCTGTGTAAGCACTCAGTTTTAGGCTTTGGTCCAGCTTTGGGCTTCTTCGCGGGAGTGACAACTTGTTTTTCATTCTACTTGAAGTTCCCTTTCTTTCCCTTTGCCCTTTTCTTGAAACTAGTGATCTTGTCAACCATCAACACTTGATGCTCTTTCTTGATTTCTACCTTCATCGATTTCAACATCACGAAGAGCTCGGGAATTGTTTTCGTTATCCCTTGCATACTATAGTTCATCACAAAGTTCTACTAACTTGGTGATGGTGACTAGAGAACATTGTCAATCACTATCTTATCTGGAAGATTAACTCCCACTTGATTCAAGCGATTGTAGTACCCAGACAATCTGAGCACATGCTCACTAGTTGAGCGATTCTCCTCCATCTTTTAGCTATACAACTTGTTGGAGACTTCATATCTCTCAACTTGGGTATTTGCTGGAAATATTAACTTCAACTCCTGGAACATCTCATATGGTCCATGACGTTCAAAACATCTTTGAAGTCCCGATTCTAAGCCGTTTAAGCATGTGCACTAAACTATCAAGTAGTCATCATTTTGAGCTAGCGAAATGTTCATAATGTCTGCATCTGCTCCTATAATAGGTTTGTCACCTAGCGGTGCATCAAGGACATAATTCTTCTATGCAGCAATGAGGATAAACCTTAGATCACAGATCCAATCCGCATCATTGCTACTAACATCTTTCAACACAATTTTCTCTAGGAACATATCAAAATAAACATATGAAAGCAACAACGCGAGCTATTGATCTACAACATAATTTGCAAAATACTACCAGGACTAAGTTCATGATAAATTTAAGTCCAATTAATCATATTACTTAAGAACTCCCACTTAGACAGACATCTCTCTAGTCATCTAAGTGATCACGTGATCCAAATCAACTAAACCATGTCCGATCATCACGTGAGATGAAGTAGTTTCAATGGTGAACATCACTATGTTGATCATATCTACTATATGATTCACGTTCGACCTTTCGGTCTCCGTGTTCTGAGGCCATATCTGTATATGCTAGGCTCATCAAGTTTAACCTGAGTATTCCGCGTGTGCAACTGTTTTGCACCCATTGTATTTGAACGTAGAGCCTATCACACCCGATCATCACGTGGTGTCTCAGCACGAAGAACTTTTGCAACGGTGCATACTCAGGGAGAACACTTCTTGATAATTTAGTGAGAGATCATCTTAAAATGCTACCATAAATCAAAGCAAGATAAGATGCATAAAGGATAAACATCACATGCAATCAATATAAGTGATATGATATGGCCATCATCATCTTGTGCTTGTGATCTCCATCTCCGAAGCACCGTCGTGATCACCATCGTCCCCGGCGTGACACCTTGATCTCCATCGTAGCATCGTTGTGGTTACGCCATCTATTGCTTCTACGACTATCGCTACCGCTTAGTGATAAAGTAAAGTAATTACAGGGCGTTTGCATTTCATACAATAAAGCGACAACCATATGGCTCCTACCAGTTGCCGATAACTTCGGTTACAAAACATGATCATCTCATACAATAAAATGTAGCATCACTTCTTGACCATATCACCTCACAACATGCCCTGCAAAAACAAGTTAGACATCATCTACTTTGTTGTTGCAAATTTTACGTGGCTGCTACGGGCTGAGCAAGAACCGTTCTTACCTACGCATCAAAACCACAACGATAGTTCGTCAAGTTAGTGATGTTTTAACCTTCACAAGGACTGGGTGTAGCCACACTCGGTTCAACTAAAGTGAGAGAGATAGACACCCGCCAGTCACCTTTAAGCACAAGTCCTCGTAACGGTGAAACCAGTCTCGCGTAAGCGTACGCGTAATGTCGGTCCGGGCCGCTTCATCTCACAATACCGCTGAACCAAAGTACGACATGCTGGTAAGCAGTATGACTTGTATCGCCCACAACTCACTTGTGTTCTTGATAGAGGCAAAGGTGTCCCGTCTTTCGATGAGATGATGGATATCGCTTTGGTGGCAGTCGCCTTTGACGATCCGACTACGAACGTGCGAGGACGTCGCGCCTTAGCAATCGCTAAACCAACTCCGAGAGGTTATTGACCACGCCGGAGCACGACCAACCTGACCACGAGGGTCTGTTTCCTGCGAGCAAACGAAGAACAAGCAAGAAACTGAGATTGCAATCTGGATATTGCGAATATAAGATGAAAGCTTTATTGATCAAGGTGGGGTTCTGTGACGCCTTTGTCTGGTCGTTGAACACAAACGAAGTACGCGAAGTTGCAGCTATGGCGAACTTTTAATCTAAACAAAACCCAAAGTCTAAACGATGCCCTAAGGGCCGTATATATGGAGGAAGAGGGGGGAATTTCGTGGCCCTTGGTGGAGGGGTCCGAAATCAACCCTATCTCTTGTTTCCCCACACATACGGACTCTAAAAATAGCCTATACCTATGTATTTCGAAATTACATGGTGGCTTCAAAGTCCTGAAATCATCACTTGTAACTCCGTTCTTGTTCCCCTTGCGCATGCCATCATCTCCATGCTTGTTCTTGCTCCAATGTTCATCCTTCTCCAAGCTAGGCCCTTCATTTGTAAGCAAAACAAATGTATCCAATTTAGGCAGCATCATATTCTCATGAACATTAGAATCATTACCAAGAAACGAAAGTACCTGGTAATTTAGTTGGGGTGCACGAGCTCTAGTAATTGGTCCAGTATGTATAGCAGCAGGGGCTGTGGGTGTAACAATTGTATTGATGTCCTCAATCATCCTCCCCTTCTTGAAATGAAGTCGTCCTCGACGGAAGTTCATCTTCCTCACCCAAATAAGGCTTCAAATCTGCAATGTTAAAAGTGGGACTAACCCCAAAATCTGCAGGCAGCTCAAGTTTATATGCATTATCATTTATTTTCTCTAACACCTTAAAGGGACCATCAGCACGTGGCATTAACTTTGATTTGCACAAATCAGGAAATCTATCCTTACGCAAATGTAACCAAACAAGATCTCCAGGTGCAAACACAACATGTTTTCTACCCTTATCTCCAGCAAGTTTATATTTAGCATTCATACGCTCAATGTTTTCCTTAGTTAACTCATGCATTTTTAAAATCAATTCAGCACGTTGTTTAGCATCAAAATTAACCTTCTCCGAAGATGGAAGAGGCAACAAATCAATAGGTGCACGAGGTAGGAAACCATACACAACTTCAAAAGGGCACATCTTAGTAGTAGAATGCAATGAACGATTATAAGCAAATTCAATATGAGGCAAGCATTCCTCCCACATTTTCTTATTATTCTTCAAAACAGCCCTAAGCATAGTAGACAATGTTCTATTGACTACTTCAGTTTGTCCATCAGTTTGGGGGTGACAAGTAGTACTAAAAAGCAGTTTAGTCCCCAACTTAGCCCATAAATGATAGAGGCAAAGGTGTCCCGTCTTTCGATGAGATGGTGGATTTCGCTTTGGTGGAAGTCGACTTTCACGATTCGACTACGAATGTGCGAGGACGTCGCGCCTTAGCAATCGCTAAACCAACTCCGAGAGGTTATTGACCACGCCGGAGCACGATCAACCTGACCACGAGGGTCTGTTTCCTGCAAGCAAACGAAGAACAAGCAAGAAACTAAGATTGCAATCTGGATATTGCGAATATAAGATGAAAGCTTTATTGATCAAGGTGGGGTTCTGTGACGCCTTTGTCTGGTCGTTGAACACAAACGAAGTACGCGAAGTTGCAGCTATGGCGAACTTTTAATCTAAACAAAACCCAAAGTCTAAACGATGCCCTAAGGGCTGTATATATGGAGGAAGAGGGGGGAATTTCGTGGCCCTTGGTGGAGGAGTCCGAAATCAACCCTATCTCTTGTTTCCCCACACATACGGACTCTAAAAATAGCCTATACTTATGTATTTCGAAATTACATGGGCCTGGCCCAATAATAAGGTGACGCAGCACCTAAAATAGCCTCGGGACGAAATTTATGAAGTGGCATCTTGTATATTTCGTCGAAGGCTTCATGCACCCATTATGGTGGCTTCAAAGTCCTGAAATCATCACTTGTAACTCCGTTCTTGTTCCCCTTGCGCATGCCATCATCTCCATGCTTGTTCTTGCTCCAATGTTCATCCTTCTCCAAGCTAGGCCCTTCATTTGTAAGCAAAACAAATGTATCCAATTTAGGCAGCATCATATTCTCATGAACATTAGAATCATTACCAAGAAACGAAAGTACCTGGTAATTTAGTTGGCGTGCACGAGCTCTAGTAATTGGTCCAGTATGTATAGCAGCAGGGGCTGTGGGTGTAACAATTGTATTGATGTCCTCATCATCCTCCCCTTCTTGAAATGAAGTCGTCCTCGACGGAAGTTCATTTTCCTCACCCACATAAGGCTTCAAATCTGCAATGTTAAAAGTGGGACTAACCCCAAAATCTGCAGGCAGCTCAAGTATATATGCATTATCATTTATTTTCTCTAACACCTTAAAGGGACCATCAGCACGTGGCATTAACTTTGATTTGCGCAAATCAGGAAATCTATCCTTACGCAAATGTAACCAAACAAGATCTCCAGGTGCAAACACAACATGTTTTCTACCCTTATCTCCAGCAAGTTTATATTTAGCATTCATGCGCTCAATGTTTTCCTTAGTTAACTCATGCATTTTTAAAATCAATTCAGCACGTTGTTTAGCATCAAAATTAACCTTCTCCGAAGATGGAAGAGGCAACAAATCAATAGGTGCACGAGGTAGGAAACCATACACAACTTCAAAAGGGCACATCTTAGTAGTAGAATGCAATGAACGATTATAAGCAAATTCAATATGAGGCAAGCATTCCTCCCACATTTTCTTGTTATTCTTCAAAACAGCCCTAAGCATAGTAGACAACGTTCTATTGACTACTTCAGTTTGTCCATCAGTTTGGGGGTGACAAGTAGTACTAAAAAGCAGTTTAGTCCCCAACTTAGCCCATAAACATCTCCAAAAGTGGCTAAGAAATTTAGTATCACGATCTGAAACAATAGTATTTGGCACACCATGCAAGCGAATAATTTCACGAAAGAACAAATCAGCAACATTAACAGCAGCATCGCTTTTATGACATGGTATAAAGTGTGCCATTTTCGAGAATCTATCCACGACAACAAATATGCTATCCCTCCCCTTCTTTGTTCAAGGTAAACCTAAAACAAAGTCCATAGATATATCCTCCCAAGGAACACAAGGTACAGGCAAAGGCATATATAAACCATGAGGATTGAGTCGTGACTTAGCTTTTTGACATGTAGTGCAGCGAGCAACAAAACTTTCAACATCCCGTCTCATCTTTGGCCAAAAGAAATGTGTAGCAAGTACGTCCTCCGTCTTCTTCACGCCAAAGTGTCCCATTAATCCTCCTCCATGCGCCTCCTGCAACAAGAAAAGACGAACGGAGCTAGCTGGAATGCATAGCTTGTTAGCACGAAACACAAATCCATCGTTAACAACAAACTTGTTCCACATTCTTCCTTCTTTACAATTCTGCATTACATCTTTAAAATCAGCATCATGCACATATTGATCTTTATGGTCTCCAAACCAAATATTTTGAAGTCAAGTTGTGAAAGCATAGTATAGCGGCGAGACAATGCATCAGCAATAACATTTTCTTTTCCCTTCTTGTGTTTAATGACATAAGGGAAAGTCTCAATGAATTCAACCCATTTAGCATGTCTACGATTCAGTTTAGCTTACTTTTAATATGTTTCAAAGATTCATGATCAGAATGTATAACAAATTCTTTGGGCCATAAATAATGTTGCCATGTTTCTAAAGTCCGAACAAGAGCATATAATTCTTTATCATAAGTAGAATAATTCAGACTAGGCCCACTCAATTTTTCAGAAAAGTATGCAACAGGTTTGCCATCTTGTAATAACACACCGCCTAATCCAATTCCACTAGCATCACATTCAAGCTCAAAAGTCTTATTAAAATCAGGAAGTTGGAGTAAAGGAGCATGTGTCAACTTATCTTTCAATACCGAGAAGGCTTCTTCCTGTGCGGTACCCCAAAGAAAAGGCACATCTTTCTTTGTAAGCTCATTGAGAGGTGCAACAATGGTGCTGAAATCTCTCACAAAACGCCTATAGAATCCAGCGAGGCCAAGAAAACTCCTCACTTGTGTGACCGTTTTGGGCTGCGGCCAGCTCTCAATAGCTTCAATCTTGGCTTTATCAACTTCAATTCCCTGTGGAGTAACAACATAGCCAAGAAAAGATACTCGGTCGGTGCAAAAGGTGCACTTCCCAAGGTTACCAAACAAACGTGCATCACGTAGAGCAATAAAAACAGCACGTAAATGTTCCAAATGTTCTTCCAAAGATCTGCTATAAATCAATATGTCATCAAAGTAAACTACCACAAATCGTCCAATGAAAGCACGTAAAACTTCGTTCATTAATCTCATGAAAGTACTAGGTGCATTAGTTAACCCAAAAGGCATGACTAACCACTCATATAATCCAAACTTAGTTTTGAATGCTGTTTTCCATTCATCTCCCAATTTCATACGAATTTGATGGTATCCACTACGCAAATCAACTTTGGAGAATATTGTAGAGCCACTCAATTCATCAAGCATATCATCTAGCCTAGGAATAGGATGACGATAACGAATAGTAATATTATTAATGCCTCTACAGTCAACACACATACGTGATGTACCATCCTTTTTCGGCACTAGAATAATAGGAACAGCACAAGGACTAAGGGATTCGCGTATATAACCTTTGTCGAGAAGCTCTTGTACTTGAAGCATAATCTCCTTCGTCTCCTCTGGATTGGTATGGTATGGTGCACGGTTTGGCAGTGAAGCACCGGGAATTAAGTCAATCTGATGCTCAATCCCTCGAATAGGCGGTAATCCCGGTGGCACGTCTTGTGGAAAGACGTCAGCGAACTCCTGCAAAATGTTAGTGACAGCAGGAGGCAAAGAGGAAGGCACATCCTCGAATGAAAATAATGCCTCTTTGCACACAAAAGCATAGCAAACAGATTTGCTGAAATCTAGCTCATCAATATCAGATTTGGTGGCAAATAAACATGCACTTTTCAATTTAATTTCAGAAGCAACACTAGATGGTTTATTATTAGGCTTCATTTGTTGCTCAAATTCTTTTGCCACAATCTGATTTTCACTCTTATTCGTCTCCTGTTTTGCTTTATTAGCTCTATTAATATCATCTTTCAAAATGGAATCAGGAGTCATAGGAAGCAAAGTAATATTTTTATCCTTATGAACAAGAGTATAGTGATTGTTTCTACCATGGTGTACAGAATTTTTATCAAATTGCCATGGTCTACCAAGTAATAAGGAACATGCTTGCATAGGTACCACATCACAATCAACATAATCAGCATACGTAGAGATACTAAAATGCACACGAACGGTACGTGTTACCTTAACCTTGCCGCTGTTGTTGAACCATTGGATGTAGTAAGGATGTGGATGTGGTCTTGTGGTGAGAGAAAGCTTCTCCACCATCTCCATGCTAGCCAAGTTGTTGCAGCTCCCTCCGTCTATGATGACGCGCACAGAACGTTCCTTCACAACTCCCTTGGTATGGAACAAATTATGCCTCTGATTTTGCTCAGCTTGTGTGATCTGCACACTCAAAACACGTTGAGCAACTAAACATTCATACCTGTCAGCGTCTTCAGGAGCCATGTATTGCGTCTCATGATCAGAATCATCTCCACCATGTTCTTCACGTGTAATAAGAGCCAAAGTCTCCTCATCATAGTCACTAGCGGACTCATATCCACCATCCGCGGTAGCAATCATCACACGCGGAGATTTGCATTCTCTCGCATAATGACCTCCTCCCTTACAACGACGACAAATAATATCACTTGTGTGCCCTGGTGATGCCATGGAAGAAGAAGAACGCTGTGCAGGCCCCGCAGGTGCGCTCTTGGCAGATAATGGTGGTTGTGCCTGTTTTCTTGTATCACGGCTGGAGGTGGCACCTGATGGAGGTGCTGGTGCAGTTGAAGTAGAAGATGCACGTGGTGTCCATGATGAAGGTCGGCCTGCAGAAAAGTTAGTTCGCCCCAATGCTTGTCGATCCTGCACTTCACGTTCAGCTTTACAAGCAAGATGGAATAAACGAGTGATATTAGAATACTACTTATAGTCTAGAATGGTCTGAATCTCTCTATTTAATCCACCCAGAAAACGTGCAAGCATAGCTTCATTCTCCTCAACAATACCACATCTAATCATGCCAGTTTGTAATTCCTGATAATATTCTTCTACAGAATTTTTCCCTTGTCTTAAACGCTGCAATTTTTGAAGCAATTCACGTTGATAATATGGTGGAACCCAACGCGTACGCATAGCAGTTTTCAAAGCAGCCCAAGTAGTTGGAATAGGATATAATCTACAATGTTCAGACCACCATACACATGCAAAACTAGTGAAAGCACAAACAGCAGCAGCAACTCGTCTCTCCTCAGGATATTGTAAACATGTAAATCGTTGTTCAGTTTCTAACTCCCAAGTAAGATATATATCAGGAACATATCTACCCTCAAATGGTGGAATATTCAATTTCAGTTTAGGAATATGGACATCATCTCGTACCTGAGGTGGTGGTGCAGGCCTACCATTACGAATATATACCTGAGGTCGACCTGCTGGTGGTGGTACAGGTGGCTGCATGTAGTGCTGATTTTGATCAACCTCATCCTCATAATCTCCCACATAATCATCCTCCTCCGCATCAGCAGCAGGAGCCACAGAAGTATCAACAGCAACACCAACAGTTTGGCCAAACGCAAGAGGAACACGGCTTGCTCGGCGGAGGTCTATTTCGCGACGTGGAGGTAGTCGTTGTTGTTGTTGTTGGAGAGGTGCGTTAGGTGCAGCGGGTGGTGGTGGTGGAAGACGCGCGAGCAATTCATTAAACTTGTTATCGAGCTTTGTTTCGAACGTCTTCTCAAGGCCAGTGATCTTCTCCATGGCCTCTTCAAAATTGTTCAGCACATCTTGCACCTGTTCAGTCATCATTTGCTCAAACTTATCATGAAGCTCCTTGTTCGATAAATTCTCCCAGTCAATCTCGTCGGCTTGTGATCCTGGCATGGTTAGCAGCAATAGAAACACACAAGAATATGATCCTACAGACTACGAACAAGTGGTGGTGGTGGATGTTACAAATCCGTTAAGCAAAACTCAAATTCTTACCAGTTCTTACCCAGCAACAGGCGGTGATCGGCAACCGTTGTAGTCAAAACTCTCAAAGCTTGGATAGAGCAATTACCAGGGAGAGTCAAACGCACGACGTAGATGTATGTGGAGCTGGGAAGGCTTATAATATGGTAGCAAAAAGGGTCAGCAATAATCAATTCAGAGATGCAAAGTTGAATAAACGCTCAACGATGGTACTGTGCTGGTCCTAGGCTAGACTGTGCTAGAGACGCGAGCCTAGAACACCAACAAAATCACGGCGCGGCACGTAAACAAGGGAGGAGCACACTCTGAAATTTTTTTCACTTTTTTTTTGCACTTTTTTTTGCTCCGCAACAATTTTTTTTCGAAAAAGTCTACAAATGGACTAGAAACTGCCTAGCCAGAATTTTCCAGACTTAGTTTTTTTTTTGAAATTGGAACTATTTTTCTTCTGCGGATGGCTCGGAAGTTGGGGAGTCCTTCTCTGTCACGACTCGGAGTGTCGCGTGATCTGGAAATCAAGAACAATGCAACAATTACTGGACTCGGACTAGGACTGGTGGCGGAGATGAATCTGGTGGAACTCGGACTGGTGGCGGAGATGAATCTGGTGGAACACGGACAGGTGGCGGATATATGTTGCAGGGGAACTCGGATTGGCGTGATGGCGGCGGATATGTGGTGGCGTATATGGATTCGGATTGGCGGTGAATATGTGGTGGTGGTATATGGCAGCGGCGACGTGGCAACCTGTGAACAGAACTCGAAACTCTAAAAGACTAGACGCTAAGACCAGCAACTTGACACGACGATGCAACCACAAATTCAACAAAGCAAATACAGAAAAGATTATGCAAAGGCTCAGATTGGTTCGGATGGGATGAACTAACCCTAATTTTTTTTGGCTTTTTCGTGGACTATAGGTATGAAGAACAGACTCGATCTAAACTACGAAAAACTATAAAATCTCACCGAGCAACCTGGAAATCTGATACCACTTGATAGAGGCAAAGGTGTCCCGTCTTTCGATGAGATGATGGATATCGCTTTGGTGGAAGTCGACTTTGACGATCCGACTACGAACGTGCGAGGACGTCGCGCCTTAGCAATCGCTAAACCAACTCCGAGAGGTTATTGACCATGCCGGAGCACGATCAACCTGACCACGAGGGTCTGTTTCCTGCGAGCAAACGAAGAACAAGCAAGAAACTAAGATTGCAATCTGGATATTGCGAATATAAGGTGAAAGCTTTATTGATCAAGGTGGGGTTCTGTGACGCCTTTGTCTGGTCGTTGAACACAAACGAAGTACGCGAAGTTGCAGCTATGGCGAACTTTTAATCTAAACAAAACCCACCGTCTAAACGGTGCCCTAAGGGCTGTATATATCGAGGAAGAGAGGGGGAATTTCGTGGCCCTTGGTGGAGGGGTCCGAAATCAACCCTATCTCTTGTTTCCCCACACATACGGACTCTAAAAATAGCCTATACTTATGTATTTCGAAATTACATGGGCCTGGCCCAATAAAAAGGTGACGCAGCACCTATAATAGCCTCGGGACGAAATTTATGAAGTGGCATCTTGTATATTTCGTCCAAGGCTTCATGCACCCATTATGGTGGCTTCAAAGTCCTGAAATCATCACTTGTAACTCCGTTCTTGTTCCCCTTGCGCATGGCATCATCTCCATGCTTGTTCTTGCTCCAATGTTCATCCTTCTCCAAGCTAGGCCCTTCATTTGTAAGCAAAACAAATGTATCCAATTTAGGCAGCATCATATTCTCATGAACATTAGAATCATTACCAAGAAACGAAAGTACCTCATAATTTAATTGGCGTGCGCGAGCTCTAGTAATTGGTCCCGTATATGTAGCAGTAGGGGCTGTGGGTGTAACAATGGTATTGATGTCCTCATCAAAACTCCTCACTTGTGTGACTGTTTTGGGCTGTGACCAACTCTCAATAGCGTCAATCTTGGCTTTATCGACTTCAATTCCCTGTGGAGTAACAACATAGCCAAGAAAAGATTCTCGGTCGGTGCAAAAGGTGCACTTCCCAAGGTTACCAAACAAAAGTGCATCACGTAGAGCAATAAAAACAACACGTAAATGTTCCAAATGTTCTTCCAAAGATTTGCTATAAATCAATATATCATCAAAGTAAACTACCACAAATCGTCCAATGAAAGCACGTAAAACTTCGTTCAATAATCTCATGAAAGTACTAGGTGCATTCGTTAACCCAAAAGGCATGACTAACCACTCATATAATCCAAACTTAGTTTTAAATGTTGTTTTCCATTCATCTCCCAATTTCATACGAATTTGATGGTATCCACTACGCAAATCAACTTTGGAGAATATTGTAGAGCCACTCAATTCATCAAGCATATCATCTAGCCTAGGAATAGGATGCCGATAGCAAATAGTAATATTATTAATGCCTCTACAATCAACACACATACGTGATGTACCATCCTTTTTCGGCACTAGAATAATAGGAACAACACAAGGACTAAGGGATTCGCGTATATAACCTTTGTCGAGAAGCTCTTGTACTTGACGCATAATCTCCGTCGTCTCCTCTGGATTGGTACGGTATGGCGCACGGTTTGGCAGTGAAGCACCGGTAATTAAGTCAATCTGATGCTCAATCCCTCGAATAGGCGGTAATCCTAGTGGCTCGTCTTGTGGAAAGACGTTAGCGAACTCCTGCAAAATGTTAGTGACAACAGGAGGCAAAGAGGAAGGCACGTCCTCGAATGAAAATAATGCCTCTTTGCACACAAAAGGATAACAAACAGATTGGCTGAAATCTAGCTCATCAATATCAGATTTGGTGGCAAATAAACATGCACTTTTAAATTTAATTTCAGAAGCAACACTAGATGGTTTATTAGTAGGCTTCATTTGTTGCTCAAATTCTTTTGCCACAATCTGATTTTCACTCTTATTCTTCTCCTGTTTTGCTTTATTAGCTCTATTAATATCATCTTTCAAAATAGAATCAGGAGTCATAGGAAGCAAAGTAATATTTTTATCCTTATGAACAAGAGTATACTGATTGTTTCTACCATGGTGTACAGAATTTTTATCAAATTGCCATGGTCTACCAAGTAATAAGGAACATGCTTGCATAGGTACCACATCACAATCAACATAATCAGCATATGTAGAGATACTAAAATGCACACGAACAGTATGTGTTACCTTAACCTTGCCGCCATTGTTGAACCATTGGATGTAGTAAGGATGTGGATGTGGTCTTGTGGTGAGAGAAAGATTCTCCACCATCTCCATGCTAGCCAAGTTGTTGCAGCTCCCTCCGTCTATGATGACGCGCACAGAACGTTCCTTCACAACTCCCTGGTATGGAACAAATTGTGCCTCTGATTTTGTTCAGCTTGTGTGACCTGCACACTCAAAACACGTTGAGCAACTAAACATTCATACCTGTCAGTGTCTTCAGGAGCCATGTATTGCGTCTCATGATTAGAATCATCTCCACCATGTTCTTCACGTGTAATAAGAGCCAAAGTCTCCTCATCATAGTCACTAGCGGACTCATACCCACCATCCTCGGTAGCAATCATCACACACTGAGATTTGCATTCTCTCGCATAATGACCTCTTCCCTTACAATGACGACAAATAATATCACTTGTGTGCCCTGTTGATGCCATGGAAGAAGACGAACTCTATGCAGGCCCGGCAGGTGCGCTCTTGGCAGATAATGGTGGTTGTGCCTGCTTTCTTGTATCACGGCTGGAGGTGGCACCTGATTGAGGTGTTGGTGCAGTTGAACTAGAAGATGCACGCGGTGTCCATGATGAAGGCCGGCCTGCAGAAAAGTTAGTTCGCGCCAGTGCTTGTCGATCCTGCACTTCACGTTCATCTTTACAAGCAAGATGGAATAAACGAGTGATATTAGTATACTCCTTATAGTCTAGAATGGTCTGAATCTCTCTATTTAATTCACCCAGAAAACGTGCAAGCATAGCTTAATTCTCCTCAACGATACCACATCTAATCATGCCAGTTTGTATTTCCTGGTAATATTCTTCTACATAATTTTTCCCTTGTCTTAAGCGCTGCAATTTTTCAAGCAATTCACGTTGATAATATGGTGGAACCCAACGAGTACGCATAGCAGTTTTCAAAGCAGCCCAAGTAGTTGGAATAGGATATAATCTACAATGTTCAGACTACCATACACATGCAAAACTGGTGAAAGCACAAACAGCAGCGGCAACCCGTCTCTCCTCGGGATATTGTAAACATGTAAATCGTTGTTTGATGAGGACATCAATACCACTGTTACACCCACAGCCCCTACTGCTACATATACGGGACCAATTACTAGTGCTCGCGCACGCCAATTAAATTATCAGGTACTTTCGTTTCTTGGTAATGATTCTAATGTTCATGAGAATATGATGCTGCCTAAATTGGATACATTTGTTTTGCTTACAAATGAAGGGCCTAGCTTGGAGAAGGATGAACATTGGAGCAAGAACAAGCATGGAGATGATGCCATGCGCAAGGGGAACAAGAACGGAGTTACAAGTGATGATTTCAGGACTTTGAAGCCACCATAATGGGTGCATGAAGCCTTGGACGAAATATACAAGATGCCACTTCATAAATTTCGTCCCGAGGCTATTATAGGTGCTGCGTCACCTATTTATTGGGCCAGGCCCATGTAATTTCGAAATACATAGGTATAGGCTATTTTTAGAGTCCGTATTTGTGAGGAAACAAGAGATAGGGTTGATTTCGGACCCCTCCACCAAGGGCCACAAAATTCCCCCTCTCTTCCTCCATATATACAGCCCTTAGGGCAACGTTTAGACTTTGGGTTTTGTTTAGATTAAAAGTTCGCCATAGCTGCAACTTCGCGTACTTCATTTGTGTTCAACGACCAGACAAAGGCGTCACAGAACCCCACCTTGATCAATAAAGCTTTCATCTTATATTCGCAATATCCAGATTGCAATCTTAGTTTCTTGCTTGTTCTTCGTTTGGTCGCAGGAAACAGACCCTCGTGGTCAGGTTGATCGTGCTCCGGCGTGGTCAATAACCTCTCGGAGTTGGTTTAGCGATTGCTAAGGCGCGACGTCCTCGCATGTTCGTAGTCGGATCGTCAAAGTCGACTTCCACCAAAGCGATATCCATCATCTCATCAAAAGACGGGACACCTTTGCCTCTATCAAGTGGTATCAGATTTCCAGGTTGCTCGGTGAGATTTTACAGTTTTTCGTAGTTTAGATCGAGTCTGTTCTTCATACCTATAGTCCACGAAAAAGCCAAAAAAAAATTAGGGTTAGTTCATCCCATCCGAACCAATCTGAGCCTTGCATAATCTTTTCTGTATTTGCTTTGTTGAATTTGCGGTTGCATCGTCGTGTCCAGTTGCTGGTCTTAGCGTCTAGTCTTTTAGAGTTTCGAGTTCTGTTCACAGGTTGTCACGTCGCCGTTGCCATATATCACCACCGCATCATCATCGTCGCTGTTGCCATATACCACCACCACATATTCACCGTTAATCCGAATCCATATACGCCACCACATATCCGCCGCCATCACGCCAATCCGAGTTCACCTACAACATATATCCGCCACCTGTCCGTGTTCCACCAGATTCATCTTCGCCACCAGTCCGAGTTCCACCAGATTCATCTCCGCCACCAGTCCTAGTCCGAGTCCAGTAATTGTTGCATTGTTCTCGATTTCCAGATCACGCGATACTCCGAGTCGTGACAGAGAAGGACTCCCCAACTTCCGAGCCATCCGCAGAAGAAAAATAGTTCCAATTTCAAAAAAAAACTAAGTCTGGAAAAATCTGGCTAGGCAGTTTTTAGACCATTTGTAAACTTTTTCGAAAAAAATTTGTTGCGGAGCAAAAAAAAAGAGGAAAAAAAAAGTGCAAAAAAAGAGAAAAAAAATTCAGAGTGTGCTCCTCCCTTGTTTACGTGCCGCGCCGTGATTTTGTTGGTGTTCTAGGCTCGCGTCTCTAGCACAGTCTAGCCTAGGACCAGCACAGTACCGTCGTTGAGCGTTTATTCAACTTTGCATCTCTGAATTGATTATTGCTGACCCTTTTTGCTACCATATTATAAGCCTTCCCAGCTCCACATACATCTACGTCGTGCGTTTGACTCTCCCTGGTAATCGCTCTATCCAAGCTTTGAGAGTTTTGACTACAACGGTTGCCGATCACCGCCTGTTGCTGGGTAAGAACTGGTAAGAATTTGAGTTTTGCTTGACGGGTTTGTGACACCCACCACCACCACTTGTTCGTAGTCTGTAGGATCATATTCTTGTGTGTTTCTTTTGCTGCTAACCATGCCAGGATCACAAGCCGACGAGATTGACTGGGAGAATTTATCGAACAAGGAGCTTCATGATAAGTTTCAGCAAATGATGACTGAACAGGTGCAAGATGTGCTGAACAATTTTGAAGAGGCCATGGAGAAGATCACTGGCCTTGAGAAGACGTTCAAAACAAAGCTCGATAACAAGTTTAATGAATTGCTCGCGCGTCTTCCACCACCACCACCCGCTGCACCTAACGCACCTCTCCAACAACAACAACAACGACTACCTCCATGTCGGGAAACAGACCTCCGCCGAGCAAGCCGTGTTCCTCTTGCGTTTGGCCAAACTGTTGGTGCTGCTGTTGATACTTCTGTGGCTCCTGCTGCTGATGTGGAGGAGGATGATTATGTGGGAGATTATGAGGATGAGGTTGATCAAAATCAGCACTACGTGCAGCCACCTGTACCACCACCAGCAGGTCGACCTCAGGTATATATTCGTAATGGTAGGCCTGCACCACCACCTCAGGTACGAGATGATGTCCATATTCCTAAACTGAAATTGAATATTCCACAATTTGAGGGTAGATATGTTCCTGATATATATCTTACTTGGGAGTTAGAAACTGAACAACGATTTACATGTTTACAATATCCTGAGGAGAGACGAGTTGCTGCTGCTATTTGTGCTTTCACTAGTTTTGCATGTGTATGGTGGTTTGAACATTGTAGATTATATCCTATTCCAACTACTTGGGCTGGTTTGGAAACTGCTATGCGTACGCGTTGGGTTCCACCATATTATCAACGTGAATTGCTTCAAAAATTGCAGCGTTTAAGACAAGGGAAAAATTCTGTAGAAGAATATTATCAGGAATTACAAACTGGCATGATTAGATGTGGTATTGTTGAGGAGAATGAAGCTATGCTTGCACGTTTTCTGGGTGGATTAAATAGAGAGATTCAGACCATTCTAGACTATAAGGAGTATACTAATATCACTCGTTTATTCCATCTTGCTTGTAAAGCTGAACGTGAAGTGCAGGATCGACAAGCATTGGGGCGAACTAACTTTTCTGCAGGCCGACCTTCATCATGGACACCACGTGCATCTTCTACTTCAACTGCACCAACACCTCCATCCGGTGCCACCTCCAGCCGTGATACAAGAAAACAGGCACAACCACCATTATCTACCAAGAGCGCACCTCCGGGGCCTGCACAGCGTTCTTCTTCTTCCATGGCATCAACAGGGCACACAAGTGATATTATTTGTCGTCGTTGTAAGGGAGGAGGTCATTATGCGAGAGAATGCAAATCTCCGCGTGTGATGATTGCTACCGCGGATGGTGGATATGAGTCTGCTAGTGACTATGATGAGGAGACTTTGGCTCTTATTACACGTGAAGAACATGGTGGAGATGATTCTGATCATGAGACGCAATACATGGCTCCTGAAGACGCTGACAGGTATGAATGTTTAGTTGCTCAACGTGTTTTGAGTGTGCAGATCACACAAGCTGAGCAAAATCAGAGGAACAATTTGTTCCATACCAAGGGAGTTGTGAAGGAATGTTCTGTGCGCGTCATCATAGACGGAGGGAGCTGCAACAACTTGGCTAGCATGGAGATGGTGGAGAAGCTTTCTCTCACCACAAGACCACATCCACATCCTTACTACATCCAATGGTTCAACAACAGCGGCAAGGTTAAGGTAACACGTACTGTTCGTGTGCATTTTAGTATCTCTACATATGCTGATTATGTTGATTGTGATGTGGTACCTATGCAAGCATGTTCCTTATTACTTGGTAGACCATGGCAATTTGATAAAAATTCTGTACACCATGGTAGAAACAATCACTATACTCTTGTTCATAAGGATAAAAATATTACTTTGCTTCCTATGACTCCTGATTCCATTTTGAAAGATGATATTAATAGAGCTAATGATGAGGACATCAATACAATTGTTACACCCACAGCCCCTGCTGCTATACATACTGGACCAATTACTAGAGCTCGTGCACGCCAACTAAATTACCAGGTACTTTCGTTTCTTGGTAATGATTCTAATGTTCATGAGAATATGATGCTGCCTAAATTGGATACATTTGTTTTGCTTACAAATGAAGGGCCTAGCTTGGAGAAGGATGAACATTGGAGCAAGAACAAGCATGGAGATGATGGCATGCGCAAGGGGAACAAGAACGGAGTTACAAGTGATGATTTAAGGACTTTGAAGCCACCATAATGGGTGCATGAAGCCTTGGACGAAATATACAAGATGCCACTTCATAAATTTCGTCCCGAGGCTATTTTAGGTGCTGCGTCACCTTATTATTGGGCCAGGTCCATGTAATTTCGAAATACATAAGTATAGGCTATTTTTAGAGTCCGTATGTGTGGGGAAACAAGAGATAGGGTTGATTTCGGACCCCTCTACCAAGGGCCACGAAATTCCCCCCTCTTCCTCCATATATACAGCCCTTAGGGCATCGTTTAGACTTTGGGTTTTGTTTAGATTAAAAGTTCGCCATAGCTGCAACTTCGCGTACTTCGTTTGTGTTCAACGACCAGACAAAGGCGTCACAGAACCCCACCTTGATCAATAAAGCTTTCATCTTATATTCGCAATATCCAGATTGCAATCTCAGTTTCTTGCTTGTTCTTCGTTTGCTCGCAAGAAACAGACCCTCGTGGTCAGGTTGATCATGCTCCGGCGTGGTCAATAACCTCTCGGAGTTGGTTTAGCGATTGCTAAGGCGCGACGTCCTCGCACGTTCGTAGTCGGATCGTCAAAGTCGACTGCCACCAAAGCGATATCCATCATCTCATTGAAAGACGGGACACCTTTGCCTCTATCATTAAGGTAACACGTACTGTTCGTGTGCATTTTAGTATCTCTACATATGCTGATTATGTTGATTATGATGTGGTACCTATGCAAGCATGTTCCTTATTACTTGGTAGACCATGGCAATTTGATAAAAATTCTGTACACCATGGTAGAAACAATCACTATACTCTTGTTCATAAGGATAAAAATATTACTTTGCTTCCTATGACTCCTGATTCCATTTTGAAAGATGATATTAATAGAGCTAATAAAGCAAAACAGGAGACGAATAAGAGTGAAAATCAGATTGTGGCAAAAGAATTTGAGCAACAAATGAAGCCTAATAATAAACCATCTAGTGTTGCTTCTGAAATTAAATTGAAAAGTGCATGTTTATTTGCCACCAAATCTGATATTGATGAGCTAGATTTCAGCAAATCTGTTTGCTATGCTTTTGTGTGCAAAGAGGCATTATTTTCATTCGAGGACGTGCCTTCCTCTTTGCCTCCTGCTGTCACTAACATTTTGCAGGAGTTCGCTGACATCTTTCCACAAGACGTGCCATTGGGATTACCGCCTACTCGAGGGATTGAGCATCAGATTGACTTAATTCCCGGTGCTTCACTGCCAAACCGTGCACCATACCGTACCAATCCAGAGGAGACGAAGGAGATTATGCGTCAAGTACAAGAGCTTCTCGACAAAGGTTATATACGCGAATCCCTTAGTCCTTGTGCTGTTCCTATATTCTAGTGCCGAAAAAGGATGGTACATCACGTATGTGTGTTGATTGTAGAGGCATTAATAATATTACTATTCGTTATCGTCATCCTATTCCTTGGCTAGATGATATGCTTGATGAATTGAGTGGCTCTACAATATTCTCCAAAATTGATTTGCGTAGTGGATACCATCAAATTCATATGAAATTGGGAGATGAATGGAAACAGCATTCAAAACTAAGTTTGGATTATATGAGTGGTTAGTCATGCCTTTTGGGTTAACTAATGCACCTAGTACTTTCATGAGATTAATGAACGAAGTTTTACGTGCTTTCATTGGACGATTTGTGGTAGTTTACTTTGATGACATATTGATTTATAGCAGATCTTTGGAAGAACATTTGGAACATTTACGTGCTGTTTTTATTGCTCTACGTGATGCACGTTTGTTTGGTAACCTTGGGAAATGCACCTTTTGCACCGACCGAGTATCTTTTCTTGGCTATGTTGTTACTCCACAGGGAATTGAAGTTGATAAAGCCAAGATTGAAGCTATTGAGAGTTGGCCGCAACCCAAAACGGTCACACAAGTGAGGAGTTTTCTTGGCCTCGCTGGATTCTATAGGCGTTTTGTGAGAGATTTCAGCACCATTGCTGCACCTCTCAATGAGCTTACAAAGAAAGATGTGCCTTTTATTTGGGGTACCGCACAGGAAGAAGCCTTCTCGGTGTTGAAAGATAAGTTGACACATGCTCCTTTACTCCAACTTCCTGATTTTAATAAGACTTTTGAGCTTGAATGTGATGCTAGTGGAATTGGATTAGGCGGTGTGTTATTACAAGATGGCAAACCTGTTGCATACTTTTCTGAAAAATTGAGTGGGCCTAGTCTGAATTATTCTACTTATGATAAAGAATTATATGCTCTTGTTCGGACTTTAGAAACATGGCAACATTATTTATGGCCCAAAGAATTTGTTATACATTCTGATCATGAATCTTTGAAACATATTAAAAGTCAAGCTAAACTGAATCGTAGACATGCTAAATGGGTTAAATTCATTGAGACTTTTCCTTATGTCATTAAACACAAGAAGGGAAAAGAAAATGTTATTGCTGATGCATTGTCTCGCCGCTATACTATGCTTCCACAACTTGACTTCAAAATATTTGGTTTGGAGACCATCAAAGATCAATATGTGCATGATGCTGATTTTAAAGATGTAATGCAGAATTGTAAAGAAGGAAGAATGTGGAACAAGTTCGTCGTTAACGATGGATTTGTGTTTCGTGCTAACAAGCTATGCATTCCAGCTAGCTCTGTTCGTCTTTTGTTGTTGCAGGAGGCGCATGGAGGAGGATTAATGGGACACTTTGGCGTGAAGAAGACGGAGGACGTACTTGCTACACATTTCTTTTGGCCAAAGATGAGACGGGATGTTGAGCGTTTTATTGCTCGATGCACTACATGTCAAAAAGCTAAGTCACGACTCAATCCTCATGGTTTATATATGCCTTTGCCTGTACCTAGTGTTCCTTGGGAGGATATATCTATGGACTTTGTTTTAGGTTTACCTCGAACAAAGAAGGGGAGGGATAGCATATTTGTTGTCGTGGATAGATTCTCGAAAATGGCACACTTTATACCATGTCATAAAAGTGATGATGCTGTTAATGTTGCTGATTTGTTCTTTCGTGAAATTATTCGCTTGCATGGTGTGCCAAATACTATTGCTTCAGATCGTGACACTAAATTTCTTAGCCACTTTTGGAGATGTTTATGGGCTAAGTTGGGGACTAAACTGCTTTTTAGTACTACTTGTCACCCCCAAACTGATGGACAAACTGAAGTAGTCAATAGAACGTTGTCTACTATGCTTAGGGCTGTTTTGAAGAATAATAAGAAAATGTGGGAGGAATGCTTGCCTCATATTGAATTTGCTTATAATCGTTCATTGCATTCTACTACTAAGATATGCCCTTTTGAAGTTGTGTATGGTTTCCTACCTCGTGCACCTGTTCAGGACATCAATACCATTGTTACACCCACAGCCCCTACTGCTACATATACGGGACCAATTACTAGAGCTCGCGCACGCCAATTAAATTATCAGGTACTTTCGTTTCTTGGTAATGATTCTAATGTTCATGAGAATATGATGCTGCCTAAATTGGATACATTTGTTTTGCTTACAAATGAAGGGCCTAGCTTGGAGAAGGATGAACATTGGAGCAAGAACAAGCATGGAGATGATGCCATGCGCAAGGGGAACAAGAACGGAGTTACAAGTGATGATTTCAGGACTTTGAAGCCACCATAATGGGTGCATGAAGCCTTGGACGAAATATACAAGACGCCACTTCATAAATTTCGTCCCGAGGCTATTATAGGTGCTGTGTCACCTTTTTATTGGGCCAGGCCCATGTAATTTCGAAATACATAGGTATAGGCTATTTTTAGAGTCTGTATGTGTGGGGAAACAAGAGATAGGGTTGATTTCGGACCCCTCCACCAAGGGCCACGAAATTCCCCCTCTCTTCCTCCATATATACAGCCCTTCGGGCACCGTTTAGACTTTGGGTTTTGTTTAGATTAAAAGTTCACCATAGCTGCAACTTCGCATACTTCGTTTGTGTTCAACGACCAGACAAAGGCGTCACAGAACCCCACCTTGATCAATAAAGCTTTCATCTTATATTCGCAATATCCAGATTGCAATCTTAGTTTCTTGCTTGTTCTTCGTTTGGTCGCAGGAAACAGACCCTCGTGGTCAGGTTGATCGTGCTCCGGCGTGGTCAATAACCTCTCGGAGTTGGTTTAGCGATTGCTAAGGCGCGACGTCCTCGCACGTTCGTAGTCGGATCGTCAAAGTCGACTTCCACCAAAGCGATATCCATCATCTCATCGAAAGACGGGACACCTTTGCCTCTATCATTGTTCAGCTTCTAACTCCCAAATAAGATATATATCAGGAACATATCTATCCTCAAATGGTGGAATATTCAATTTCAGTTTAGGAAGATGGTCATGATCTCGTACTTGAGGGAGAGCCCTACCATTGTGATTATTTGCATGTGGACGACCTGGTGGTTGTGGTGCAGGTGGTTGCACGTAGTTGTGATTTTGATAAACCTCATCCTCGTAATCTCCCACAGAATCATCCTCCTCCGCATCAGCAGCAGGAGCCACAGAAGTATCAACAGCAGCACCAACAGTTTGGACAAAAGCAAGAGGGACACGGCTCACTCGGCGGAGGGCTGTTTCGCGACGTGGAGGTAGTCGTCGTTGTTGTTGTTGGAGAGGTGCGTTAGGTGCAGCAGGTGGTGGTGGTGGAAGACGCGCGAGCAATTCATTAAATTTGTTATCGAGCTTTGTTTCGAACCTCTTCTCCATCCCATCTATCTTCTCCATGGTCTCTTCAAATCTGTTTAGCACATCTTGCACCTGTCCACTCATCATTTGCTGAAATTTATCATGCAAATCCTTATTCGTCATGTTCTCCCAGTCAGTCTCGTCGGCTTGTGATCCTGGCATGGTTAGCAGCAATAGAAACACACAAGAATATGATCCTACAGACTACTAACAAGAGGTGGTGGTGGGTGTCACAAATCCGTCAAGCAAATCTCAAATTCTTACCAGTTCTTACCAAGCAGCAGGCGATGATTGGCAACCGTTGTAGTCAAAACTCTCAATTCTTGGATAGAGCGATTACCAGGGAGAGTCAATGATGAGGACATGACTACCTTGGATACGACCAAAAATATTGTATACATGCATATTTGTCAGGTGATTTCTAGTGCAAACTATTCAATAATCTATTTATGTTATCCAGAACAAAAATACTTCACACACTTTTGTGTTTTGTCTAATTACAGGTGTATGTGATATTTGTACAATTCACATATGAAGATAAGGGAGAAAGAGATGTTTAAGTGCTGTTCAAAAAGTTCTCTCACGTCACTTTTGAGCCAAGAGAAGATAGAGTCCAAGTCTCTCACGTTCTGGATTCAGATTCGGACTGCACAGACATACCTGACTCAAAACGCCAACAACTTTTTCATACGGACTCCGAATTGGGTGATTTTTTTTGTTGGATTCTAGATTTCGTGCTCTTTGCAGCCCAATTGGATTCACCTTCAAATTCGTCCGGAGCGTTGAGATATCGACGAAACAATCAGACGTTGCAGCAGAATCCGAGTCAAACAACAAGTCCAAAGGTGTTGCATCACCTCCACTTGGGCCCATTGGCCTTGTACGACCTAGGGTTAGTTTTAGGCTGCCTTGGGACGTCCTCCCACCTCCTAGACCGCCACCCCTTGCTCCTATATAAGTAGATCCATCTAGTAGCTTTTCCCTTGGGATTTGTTTAGTTAAAAGTTAGCCATTGCAACTTCGTGTACTTCGTTTGTGTCCAACGACCAGACCAAGACCGCTTACGGATCCCCACCATTATCAATACCTCATATATATTTGCGATATTCAGATTGCTTTATCATATTCTTGCTCGTTCTTCGATTGCTTGCAGGAATAGACCTTCGTGGTCAGGCTGACCGTGCTTCCGGCATCGTCAGTAACCTCAGGAGATTGGTTTAGCGATTGCTAAGGCGCAACGTCGTGCACGTTTGTAGTCGGATCGTCAAAGTCGTCTCCACCAAATCGATAGTTATCATCTCATCGAAAGATCGGGACACCCTCGCCTCTA
This sequence comes from Triticum dicoccoides, assembly GCF_002162155.2. Taxonomy (NCBI): domain Eukaryota; kingdom Viridiplantae; phylum Streptophyta; class Magnoliopsida; order Poales; family Poaceae; genus Triticum; species Triticum dicoccoides. The sequence continues at coordinate 361,342,701 of NC_041385.1, forward strand.
TCAAGTGGTATCAGTTTTCAGGTTGCTCGGTGAGAATTTCCAGTCATCCCTAGATTAGATTGATTTTCTTACCTATTGTCCAAGAAAAAAACCACAAAAAAAAGTTAGATCTATTCATCCTTTTTCCTAGCCAGTCTGAGCCATCTATCTAGACTCAATCTCGTAGTTGAATTCGGACTGGAATCTGTTTTGTGCACTGTACAGTAAAAAAGGCATAACTTACTCATACGACGTCCGTTTTGGCTCCGCGAGTACTCAAATTAAAGCTAGAGACGAGACGCATCTAAATAGTTGCAGAAGCTATTTCAATATTTTGCACCTCAAAATCAGCTTCTAAATAGGTCTTTTTGCCCTCCGAAGTTCGCGAACACAGCTTATTCCAGTTTTTCAAGCCAGTTTTAGAATTTTTTGACTCCTCATATCACCTCGGAATTGAGTGATTCTTTTTGCATTGGAAAGCTTGAGTTAGTAGCAAACTTTTCAAGAGGAAATTTGGAGAGAGATTTGTTATATATCCTGCTTGGCAGTTGTTATTCATCATTATCTTTACTGCCGTTGTGATCTTCACTTATATCTTGCTGTCCAGAGCTACTTATCCTTCATTGATGCTAGTTGTGCTATGCCGTGACCTCATTAGTGTTCTAGGCTCGCGTCTCTAGTCCGGTCTAGCCTAGGACCAGCACAGTACCGTCGTTGAGCGTTTATTCAACATTGCATCTTTGAATTGATTATTGCTAATCTTTTGCTACCATATATAGCCAACCCAGCTCCACATATTTCTACACCGTGTATACATACGTTCCCCTGGCAATCGCTTTACACAATCTTCGGAGTTATTTGACATCGCTGGTTGCCTGTCACCACCTGCCGCATGGTAAGAACTTGTAAGATATTGATATTTGCCTTACTGTGAGCAGTTTACAACCACATCCTAGTAGTTCATAGGAACATTATTCTCGAATTTTGTTTCCTGTTTCTACTAATCATGACAGGTTCCGGAGATAGAAGTTCTTGGACGACGGACACATCTTCACCATCACGAGTTGGGACAACACACACAAGCACATGGTCAGCTTATCTCTTTACCGTCATTTGAGGGTAGATTTAATCCTGCTATTTATCTAGCTTGGGAGTTTGAAGTAGAACAAGTTTTTAGTAACCATGACTTTTCTGAAGTTGAGAGAGTACGAGCTGCCACTAGAGCATTTACTGGCTTTGCTTCTGTTTGCTGGAGTGTGCATTGTAAGAAAAATATTGATAACCAACCCACAACTTGGAAAGATTTGAAACATGTAATGAGACAACAATTTTTCCCTCCTTACTATCGTCGTGAATTGCTTCGCAAATTTGAACAATTTAAACAAGGCAATAACACTGTTCATGCTTACTACCAAGAGTTCAAATCTTATATGCATCATTTTGACATAGAAGAATCTGAGGATGATACAATGAATAGATTTTTTGGTGGTTTGAACCATGATATTCAGGCAAGATTTAGGTATATTCCTCGTTGCATTACTGGTATGTATGTTCGTGCTTGTACCTTTGGGAGACAGTTACAGGAGGATGCATTGGGTGACTACAACAACTACTATTCCAATTCATGCTCACTACCATCGGTTGATTCCTCCACCGTTGAACCTACTAGAGCAGCCACACCTCAGATTGTGAGTGCGACATCATCTCAAGTGTATGGTACATTGTCATTGTCCATACCGACATCAGCTACGTCTTTGCGACAAGGTAACAGTAAAGATATTGATGATATAACTTCACATGAGAATGATGCATCCCTAATTAACTTAAATACATCATGTGTTGAGTTACGTGTTGATTTGAGCAGGCCACCTATTTTAGAGAATCATGTTACTATCATGAATGCATCATGTGATCAAACAACTGAAATACCAACAATTTTGAGTGCACCCATTGAATTAACTATTGATGCAAAAGAACCAATGTTTAATCATTTTGATATGACCTCTAATCTTGGTGATGATTCTGTGTCCAATGACTTACTGCATGTTTGCTTATTTAAGAAAGTTGTAGCATGTAAAGTTGATGCAAGTAAGGTTTATTCACCAATATTGGGATGGTTTAATGATGAATATTGTCAATCATTTGATAGGAATAGGAGCTTCACTTATATGTGCAAACTGAGTTGCAATATTTTCATGCCTTCTACTTATGATAATATTTTGCCTTTATATTTTATGATACTTGAAAGTTACTCATGTATACATGTGTCATATGTGCAAAAATCAAGGAAAGTAAAAATGGATGACATATACATATACAACATGTATACCTTGTCTCTTTTCTTAGCCACACTTCATATTAAGCAACGCCGAGGACGGCTTTGTTTTCAAAAAGGTGATGAGGACATGACTACCTTGGATATGACCAAAAATATTGCATATATGCATATTTGTCAGGTGATTTCTAGTGCAAACTATTCAATAATCTATTTATGTTATCCAGAACAAAAATACTTCACACACTTTTGTGTTTTGTCTAATTGCAGGTGTATGGGACATTTGTACAATCCACATATGAAGATAAGGAAGAAAGAGATGTTTATTTGCTGTCTAAAAAGTTCTCTCACGTCACTTTTGGCCCAAGAGAAGATAGAGTCCAAGTCTCTCACGTTCTGGATTCAGATTCGGACTCCACAGACATACCTGACTCAAAACGCACACAAGTTTTTCATACGGACTCCGAATTGGGTGATTCTTTTTGCATTGGAAACTAGATTTCGTGCACTTTCCAACCCAATTGGAATCACCTTCAAATTCGTCCGGAGCGTTGAGTTGTGGATGAAACAATCTGATGCTGCAGCAGAATCCGAGTCAAACTACAAGTCCAAAGGTGTTACATCACCTCCACTTGGGCCCATTGGCCTTGTACGACCTAGATTTAGTTTTAGGCTGCCTTGGGACGTCCTCCCACCTCCTTGGCCGCCACCCCTTGCTCCTATATAAGTAGATCCATCTAGTAGCTTTTTCCTTGGGATTTGTTTAGTTAAAAGTTAGCCATTGCAACTTCGTGTACTTCGTTTGTGTCCAACGACCAGACCAAGACCGCTTACGGATCCCCACCATTATCAATACTTCATATATATTTGCAATAT
>NC_041385.1:361346811-361355027 GCF_002162155.2 Triticum dicoccoides
TTATCTAGTTTGTTTTGGAAAGAGGGAGAGAGAAAAAAAAAGATAGAGAAAAAAAAAACGAGAGAAAAAAAAAGTAAAAAAAAAGTCAGAGAAAAAAAAAGAAAGGAAAAGAAAAAAAAGTGTGAGAAAAAAAAGAGAGGAGAAAAAAAAACAAAATTTGGATCTATCTAGACTCAATCTCGTAGTTGAATTCGGATTGGAATCTGTTTTGTGCCATGTTCAGTAAAACAGGCATAACTTCTTCATATGAAGTCTGTTTTGGCTCCGCGAGTACTCATATGAAAGCTAGCAACGAGCCGCATCTAAATAGTTGTAGAAGCTAGTTCAGTATTTGGCACCTCAACATCAGCTTCTAAATAGGTCTACTGCTATTGTGATCTTCACTTATATCTTGCTGTCCAGAGCTACTTCATATCCTTTATTGATGCTAGTTGTGCTACGACGTGACCTCATTAGTGTTCTAGGCTCGCGTCTCTAGTTTGGTCTAGCCTAGGACCAGCACAGTACCGTTGTTGAGCGTTTATTCAACATTGCATTTCTGAATTGATTATTGCTAATCTTTTGCTACCATATATAGCCAACCCAGCTCCACATATTTCTACACCGTGTATACGTACGCTCCCCTGGCAATCGCTTTACTCAATATTTGGAGTTACTTGACACCGCAGGTTGCCGATCACCGCCTGCTGCATGGTAAGAACTTGTAAGACATTGATATTTGCTTTACTGTGAGCGTTTTACCACCACATCCTAGTAGTTATAGGAACATTATTTTTGGATTTTGTTTCTTGTTCTACTAATCATGACAGGATCCAGAGTCAATTCATGGGCTTTGTCGATCGCGGGAGACGTGCCACCACCTTTGCAAATACCACAACCGTCACGAGAGGTGCACAAACATCCAAATGCACATGATCAGGTTAATGTATCTATACCACCATTTAATGGCCGTTTTAAACCTGCTTTATATATTGAATGGGAGTTCGACATAAAAAATATATTTGCTTCCCATAATTTCGATGAACATAAAAAGGTTAAGGTTGCGGTTGGTTCTTTCACTGGTTATGCTTTGGTTTGGTGGAGTGAATATTGTCGGTTACACCCTGATTATATACCTACTACTTGGGATGATTTGAAGCTTGCCATGCGACATACTTTCGTCCCTGCTTATTATACTCGTGACATGATTAAGAAGTTGCAACACTTAAAACAAGGTAGTAAAACTGTAACAAAATATTATGATGATTTACAAACTACCTTGTTGCATTCCTCTTTAGAAGAAAGTGAAGATGATTTTATGGATAGATTTTGGGGAGGATTAAACCGTGATATTCAAGAGATACTAATTCATGAAGAGTGTTATCCTATGGACCATTTGTTTCATCTTGCTTGCAAAGCTGAACAGGAAATAAAACGACGTGTTGGCCACGAGGAGAACAAGCGCACGGTGCACATTCCAAGAGTTGATATGATTGTTCCTTCAACTACTAGGCATACTATGACAACCACATCCGTTGTTGTCAGGACTACATCACCTCCACCATGTGACACATCGCCCCCGAGAGTGGCTACATCATCTGAGTTGATCATAAGAGGTAATGACAAAGGTACTGATCTTCCATCTCTACATGAGAATGATGAATGCCTTGTCAATTTGAATGCACCATCTGATGAGCTACCCACTACTTTGATCACACCACCTATTTTAGAGGACTACGTTGATAATTTGACTTTGCCATGTGATCAAACAACTGAAATGCCAACAATTTTGAGTGCACCCATTGAATTAACTATTGATGCAAAAGAACCAATGCATAATCATTTTGATATGACCTCTAATCTTGGTGATGATTCTGTGTTGAATGACTTATTGCATGTTTGCTTATTTAAGCATGTTGTAGCATGTAAATTTGATGCAAGTAAGGTTTATTCACCAATGTTGGGATGGTTTAATGATGAACATTGTCAATCTTTTGAAATGAATAAGAGCTTCACTTATATGTGCAAACTGAGTTGCAATATTTTCATGCCTTCTACTTCTTGTGCTAATTTTTTGGCTTTAGATTTTATGAACTATGCAACTTACTCATCTATTCATGTGTCATATATGCAAAAATCAAGGGAAGTAAAAATGGATGACATATACATATACAACATGTACACCTTGTCTCTTTTGTTAGCCACATTTCAGATTAAGCAACGCCGAGGACGGCTTTATTTTCAAGAAGGGGAGGATGATGAGGACATGACTACCTTGGATATGACCAAAAATATTGCATATATGCATATTTGTCAGGTGATTTCTAGTGCAAACTATTCAATAATCTATTTATGTTATCCAGAACAAAAATACTTCACACACTTTTGTGTTTTGTCTAATTGCAGGTGTATGGGACATTTGTACAATCCACATATAAAGATAAGGAAGAAAGAGATGTTTATTTGCTGTTCAAAAAGTTCTCTCACGTCACTTTTGGCCCAAGAGAAGATAGAGTCCAAGTCTCTCACGTTCTGGATTCAGATTCGGACTGCACAGACATACCTGACTCAAAACGCACACAAGTTTTTCATACGGACTCCGAATTGGGTGATTCTTTTTTTGTTGAAAACTAGATTTCGTGAACTTTCCAACCCAATTGGAATCACCTTCAAATTCGTCCGGAGCGTTGAGTTGTGGACGAAACAATCTGATGTTGCAGCAGAATCCGAGTCAAACTACAAGTCCAAAGGTGTTACATCACCTCCACTTGGGCCCATTGGCCTTGTACGACCTAGATTTAGTTTTAGGCTGCCTTGGGACGTCCTCCCACCTCCTTGGCCGCCACCCCTTGCTCCTATATAAGTAGATCCATCTAGTAGCTTTTTCCTTGGGATTTGTTTAGTTAAAAGTTAGCCATTGCAACTTCGTGTACTTCGTTTGTGTCCAACGACCAGACCAAGACCGCTTACGGATCCCCACCATTATCAATACTTCATATATATTTGCAATATCCAGATTGCTTTATCATATTCTTGCTCGTTCTTCGATTGCTTGCAGGAATAGACCTTCGTGGTCAGGTTGATCGTGCTCCGGCGTGGTCAATAACCTCTCGGAGTTGGTTTAGCGATTGCTAAGGCGCAACGTTGTGCACGTTTGTAGTCGGATCGTCAAAGTCGTCTCCACCAAATCGGTAGTTATCATCTCATCGAAAGATCGGGACACCCCGCCTCTATCAAAAGGGGAGGATGATGAGGACATGACTACCTTGGATACGACCAAAAATATTGTATACATGCATATTTGTCAGGTGATTTCTAGTGCAAACTATTCAATAATCTATTTATGTTATCCAGAACAAAAATACTTCACACACTTTTGTGTTTTGTCTAATTACAGGTGTATGTGATATTTGTACAATTCACATATGAAGATAAGGGAGAAAGAGATGTTTAAGTGCTGTTCAAAAAGTTCTCTCACGTCACTTTTGAGCCAAGAGAAGATAGAGTCCAAGTCTCTCACGTTCTGGATTCAGATTCGGACTGCACAGACATACCTGACTCAAAACGCCAACAACTTTTTCATACGGACTCCGAATTGGGTGATTTTTTTTGTTGGATTCTAGATTTCGTGCTCTTTGCAGCCCAATTGGATTCACCTTCAAATTCGTCCGGAGCGTTGAGATATCGACGAAACAATCAGACGTTGCAGCAGAATCCGAGTCAAACAACAAGTCCAAAGGTGTTGCATCACCTCCACTTGGGCCCATTGGCCTTGTACGACCTAGGGTTAGTTTTAGGCCGCCTTGGGACGTCCTCCCACCTCCTAGGCCGCCACCCCTTGCTCCTATATAAGTAGATCCATCTAGTAGCTTTTCCCTTGGGATTTGTTTAGTTAAAAGTTAGCCATTGCAACTTCGTGTACTTCGTTTGTGTCCAACGACCAGACCAAGACCGCTTACGGATCCCCACCATTATCAATACCTCATATATATTTGCGATATTCAGATTGCTTTATCATATTCTTGCTCGTTCTTCGATTGCTTGCAGGAATAGACCTTCGTGGTCAGGATGACCGTGCTTCCGGCATCGTCAGTAACCTCAGGAGATTGGTTTAGCGATTGCTAAGGCGCAATGTCGTGCACGTTTGTAGTCGGATCGTCAAAGTCGTCTCCACCAAATCGATAGTTATCATCTCATCGAAAGATCGGGACACCCTCGCCTCTATCAGTCAAACGCACGACGTAGATGTATGTGGAGCTGGGAAGGCTTATAATATGGTAGCAAAAAGGGTCAGCAATAATCAATTCAGAGATGCAAAGTTGAATAAATGCTCAACGACGGTACTGTGCTGGTCCTAGGCTAGACCGTGCTAGAGACGCGAGCCTACAACACTAACAAGATCACGGCGCTGCACGAAATCAAGGAAGGAGCACACTTTGATTTTTTTGAGCTCTTTTTTTGTGAAAATTCACTATAATGGCAAGTGTCTCAAATCTCTTCCCAAGTCATGGTAATAGGATAGACACGAAATTTTTTTGGCCAATATTTTTTTTCAACTGCCCGGACCAAAATCTGTAAACGGCTCAAAAAAAACTTTCTATAATGGCACCTGTCTCAAAACACTCAGAAACACCTAAAAATAGGATAGCCAGAAATTTTTTCGACAAGTGCGTTTTTGGAAAATTTTGGGCCTAAACGGAGGGTGGTTTCCGGAACCTACTCCGGCAAGTAAAAAATTTTGGGCCTAAACGGAGGGTGGTTTTCGGATTTTTTTTTTTCGAAACCTACTCCGGCAAGGAAACACGAATCGGAAACTAGATGAATCTCGAAAACAAACCTAGTATGAAAAGAACTCGGTTCGGTGGTGGATATATGGTGGTAGATGGCGGCGGTGGTGGTATATGGATACAGATTCGAAGCGGTGGCGGATAAGCGGTGGTGGTAGATGGCAGGGGCGATGATGATGGTGCGGTGGCGGCGTGACAACTTATGACCAGAACTCGAAACTCTAAAAGACTAGACTCTAAGACCAGCAACTAGACACGACGATGCAACCGCAAATTCAACAACGCAAATACAGAAAAGATTATGCAAAGGCTCAGACTGGTTCAGATAGGATGAACTAACCCTAATTTTTTGTGGCTTTTTCGTGGACTATAGGTATGAAGAACAGACTCGATCTAAACTACGAAAAACTGTAAAATCTCACCGAGCAACCTGGAAATCTGATACCACTTGATAGAGGCAAAGGTGTCCCGTCTTTCGATGAGATGATGGATTTCGCTTTGGTGGAAGTCGACTTTGACGATCCGACTACGAACGTGCGAGGACATCGCGCCTTAGCAATCGCTAAACCAACTCCAAGAGATTATTGACCACGCCGGAGCATGATCAACCTAACCACGAGGGTCTGTTTCCTGCGAGCAAACGAAGAACAAGCAAGAAACTGAGATTGCAATCTGGATATTGCGAATATAAGATGAAAGCTTTATTGATCAAGGTGGGGTTCTGTGATGCCTTTGTCTGGTTGTTGAACACAAACGAAGTACACCAAGTTGCAGCTATGGCAAACTTTAATCTAAACAAAACCCAAAGTCTAAACGACGCCCTAAGGGCTGTATATGTGGAGGAAGAGGGGGGGATTTCGTGGCCCCTGAGGGAGGGGTCCGAAATCAACCCTAACTCTTGTTTCCCCATACATACGGACTCTAAAAATAGCCTATACTTATGTATTTCGAAATTACAATGCCTGGCCCAATAAAAAGGTGACGCAGCACCTAGAATAGCCTGTGGACAAAAATTATGAAGTAGCATCTTGTATATTTCGTCCAAGGCTTCATGCACTAATTATGGTGGCTTCAACGTCCTGAAATCATGACTTGTATCTCCGTTCTTGCTCCCCTTGCGCATGCCATCATCTCCATGCTTGTTCTTGATCCAATGTTCATCCTTCTCCAAGCTAGGCCCATCATTTGTAAGAAAAACAAATGTATCCAATTTCGGCAGCATCATATTCTCATGAACATTAGAATCATTACCAAGAAACGAAAGTACCTGGTAATTTAATTGGCGTGCGTCAGCTCTAGTAATTGGTCCAGTATGTATAGCAGTAGGGGTTGTGGGTGTAACAATAGTATTGATGTCCTCATCAAATGGTATTGATGTCCTCATCACCTCTGGATGAACAGGACCCCGTGGTGTGGAGGGCTAGATGAACAGTAGACGACGGAGGGGTGCCCGTGGAGGGGTGGTTGAACAGGACCCCGTGGTGTGGAGGGCTGGATGAACAGTAGACGGTGGAGGGGTGCCCGTGGATGGGTGGCTGAACAGGACCCCGTGGTGTGGAGGGCTGGATGAACAGTAGACGGTGGAGGGATGCCCGTGGAGGGTTGGTTGAACTGTAGCTGGTGGAGTAGCATGCGGTGGAGGCTGGATGAACAGGAGCCCGTGGAGGCTGGAGGAGGTCGACGATGGACATGAACAGTATCATGTGGAGTCCCGTTTTGCGGTATGCCACACCCTTCCCGATGAACAGGACCTCCATTTCGACTGTAGGAGGTCCGTTTCGTCCGTTTTGCGGTACGCCACACCCCTTCCGATCAACAGGACCCCCGTTTCGACCGTAGGAGGTCCGTTTCGTCCGTTTTGTGGTACGCCACACCCCTCCCGATCAATAGGACCCCCGTTTTGATCGTAGGAGGTCCGTTTCCTCTGTTTTGCGGTATGCCAGACCCCTCCCAATCAACAGGACCCCGTTCCGAACGTAGGAGGTCTGTTTCCTCCGTTGTGCGGTACGCCAGGCCTCGTTTCCATCGCATGTTCTGTCCAAGCCCTCCCGATGTACACGACCATGCATTCCGTTCCGACCCAGCCGATTGGCTCCCACGCGTTCCGTTGCCTTCCGATGAACACGACGCATTCCGTTGCCTCCCCATGAACATGACACATTCCGTTGTCTCCCCATGAACATGACGACGATGCTGTTTCTCCCTTCCGACCCAGCCATGTACACGAGCCTTCGCCGTACGTATGCGCGAGTAGGCGTTCGAGACCCCGCCCGTATGTACACATACGTGGCCGTATTTTCTTTCTTGCACCCTGGCCGCTGTACGTACGTGTACATGCTACGTGCGTGCCTCTACTACGACACGTACGCGCCTCTACTACGACACATGCACGCCTCTACATCGACCAGTATATATGTACGTACACATTCGCGACTAGAATGACAACGCTACGTACGCTTCGACCAGGTAGGCCCCGACTGTCAGGCACTTCCTTGCATGCGAAGATGTAGCTGGTGGGTCCAAGCAGTCAGGAGGGCGAGTCATTTTGGTTTTTTTGCCCGGACGCACTTCCTTGCGTGCGAAGATGTAGCTGGTGGGTCCCAGCAGTCAGGGGGGAAACATTTTTTTCGTGAAATACGGTGGCCCGTCCAGTGGGTCCCTGCTGTTAGGTGGAGGAATAATTATTTTGCGCGTAATAAGGAGGCACTTCCTTGCGGCCGTCGTGGACCCAGCTGTCAGCCTCTCCACGCACAGTACTCTTCCGATGGAAGTCGGTCGTTGACCACATTGACCATGCCGCGCCGAGAGCACCACGGCGGAGGACGACGGCGAGGCCTAGGAAGGGGACGACGCGGAGCCGGGGAAGACGCAGTAGTGGATGCCCACGCGAAGAGGAGTACGAGGGTTCACTGGTTCGGCTGCGGTGTTGTGACGCCCGGGTAATCAGGCTACAGTAATCCCATGTTAATGATGCCACGTCACCTCGGTTATTGTTGATAATTCCATGTTAGATCGAAACGGATTCAAATTCTAAATTTGAATTAAAGTTAAAACTATTAAAGTTTTCAAAAGTCAAAACTAAAATGTTCGATGTGTTGAAAATATTCCCTAACTATTTGTCATGAAGAAACCATGTTTTTATATAAGGCCTATATTTTTTTTAAATGAGCTAAAACAGTAGAGAAAATAAAGAAAAAGGAAAACAATAAAAACAGAAAACAAAACTACAAAAAAAAAGAGAAGAGGCCCCCTGGCTAACTGGGCCAGACGGCCCAGCTGGCCATCCAACCAGACCGGCCCAAACCCCCCTCCATATCCCCTCTAGGGAAAACCCTAACTCCCCCGACCGCACCCCCCACTCCCCACGACTCTCCCCTCCCCCTCCCGATCTGATCTGGATCGGGGGCTCGATCGCCGCCGCCAAGACGCCGCCCGGAGTGCCCCCTCCCC
>NC_041385.1:361355760-361356711 GCF_002162155.2 Triticum dicoccoides
ACCCACAGCCCCTGCTGCTATACATACTGGACCAATTACTAGAGCTCGTGCACGCCAACTAAATTACCAGGTACTTTCGTTTCTTGGTAATGATTCTAATGTTCATGAGAATATGATGCTGCCTAAATTGGATACATTTGTTTTGCTTACAAATGAAGGGCCTAGCTTGGAGAAGGATGAACATTGGAGCAAGAACAAGCATGGAGATGATGGCATGCGCAAGGGAAACAAGAACGGAGTTACAAGTGATGATTTCAGGACTTTGAAGCCACCATAATGGGTGCATGAAGCCTTGGACGAAATATACAAGATGCCACTTCATAAATTTCGTCCCGAGGCTATTTTAGGTGCTGCGTCACCTTATTATTGGGCCAGGCCCATGTAATTTCGAAATACATAAGTATAGGCTATTTTTAGACTCCGTATGTGTGGGGAAACAAGAGATAGGGTTGATTTCAGACCCCTCCACCAAGGGCCACGAAATTCCCCCCCCCTCTTCCTCCATATATACAGCCCTTAGGGCATCGTTTAGACTTTGGGTTTTGTTTAGATTAAAAGTTCGCCATAGCTGCAACTTCGCGTACTTCGTTTGTGTTCAACGACCACACAAAGGCGTCACAGAACCCCACCTTGATCAATAAAGCTTTCATCTTATATTCGCAATATCCAGATTGCAATCTCAGTTTCTTGCTTGTTCTTCGTTTGCTCGCAGGAAACAGACCCTCGTGGTCAGGTTGATCGTGCTCCGGCGTGGTCAATAACCTCTCGGAGTTGGTTTAGCGATTGCTAAGGCGCGACGTCCTCGCACGTTCGTAGTCGGATCGTCAAAGTCGACTTCCACCAAAGCGAAATCCACCATCTCATCGAAAGACGGGACACCTTTGCCTCTATCAAGTGGTATCAGATTTCCAGGTTGCTCGGTGAGATTTTACAGTTTTTCGTAGTTTAGAT
>NC_041385.1:361363013-361379213 GCF_002162155.2 Triticum dicoccoides
TCGGTGAGCTCCGCCGTCCGTTCCCTCCCTTCTCCTCTGCTCCCATCGTTGTGCAACGCTCGTAGTCGCCGCTGGCCGCCGCCTCTGTCGACGCGCTCACCGCGCCTGTAGGTGCGCCCGGTCGTGCACGCCCTCTCCTCGACGCGCCCGGGGCGCGCCCCGCAACCGCCCGCGCGTGCGCAGCCTCACCTCACCAGCGATGCGGCCTCGCCGGCCTGCGCGCCCGCGCCTCCCACTGCTGCAGCTGCCGTGGCCTCGCCCCTCACGCCAGCCCGTCCGCACGGCCCCACTCCGGCGGTGCCTCCTCTGCCGCCCGCGAGCTCGCTCGTCGCCGGCCCCGCACTTCGTCTCCCCACGTCGGCCGGCCACCACGGTCGCCTTGGCCACTGGCCTCGCCTCGCCACACTCCGTGCGGGTGAGCGCTCGCCCCGGCGCCCGTCGCCCTCCTGCCCGCTAACCCGTTAAGGCCCCATGGGGGCCCCAGCCCCAGAACGTTTTGTTAAAAAAAGGAATTAAAAATAATATATAAAATAAATAAAATAAATAAATAGATAATAATAATTTATTTAATTAATTAATTAAGAAATTAATTAAGTTAATTAATCATAATTACATTAACCTAACTAACTAATTAGTTTAATTAAACAGTAGTTAGATTAGTTACACACTAATTAGACTAAACAGTCAATGACTAGTGGGACCCACATGTCAGTTGACCAGTCAACATCTCTGTTGACTGCTGACGTCATGCTGACGTCATGATGACGTCAGCAAACACTGTTTTGGATAATGTTGAATTTAAATAAATAATTAAAATCAGAAAATGATTTAAATCTTTAAAAAATCATATCTTTTAATCCGTAATTCGGATGAAAATACTTTCTACATGAAAGTTGCTCAGAACGACGAGACGAATCCGGATACGCGGTCCGTTCGTCCGCCACACACCCCTAACCTATCGAACCCGCAACTTTCCCCCTCCGGTTCATTTGTCCGAAAACGCGAAACACCGGGAATACTTTCCCGGATGTTTCCCCCCTTCGTCGGTATCACCTACTACCGCGATTGGGCACACCTAGCATCGTTACTTGTCATGTCATGCATCGATATGCATTTGTTTGCATTGTATTCATTGTTTCTTCCCCCTCTTCTCTCCGGTAGACTACGAGACCGACGCTGCTGCTGGCCAGTTCGACTACGGAGTTGACGACCCCTCTCTCTTGCCAGAGCAACCAGGCAAGCCCCCCCCCCCTTGATCACCAGATATCGCCTATTCTACTCTATACTGCTTGCATTAGAGTAGTGTAGCATGTTACTGCTTTCCGTTGATCCTATTCTGATGCATAGCCTGACATTGTTGCTACACCTGTTGATACCTTACCTGCAATCCTAAATGCTTAGTATAGGATGCTAGTTTATCATCATTGGCCCTACATTCTTGTCAGTCTGCCTTGCTATACTATTGGGCCGTGATCACTCGGGAGGTGATCACGGGTATATACTATACATACATACATACTATACAGATGGTGACTAAAGTCGGGTCAGCTCGAAGAGTACCCGCGAGTGATTCACGGATTGGGGGCTGAAAGGACCTTTGTCCCGACGGCCCTCTGTGTGGATCTTTGTGGCGGAGCGACAGGGCAGGTTGAGACCGCCTAGGAGAGAGGTGGGCCTGGCCCTATTCGGCGTTCGCGGACACTTAACACGCTTAACGAGATCTTGGTATTTGATCTGAGTTGGCTACGAGCCTATACGCACTAACCATCTACGCGGGAGTAGTTATGGGTATCCCGACGTCGTGGTATCAGCCGAAGCACTTCAGACGTCAGCGACGGAGCGGCGCGCGCCGAATTGGACTGGAACGCCACTAGGCTAGGTCTGCTTTCGGCTGCCCTCGCAACGTGCAGGTGTGCTATGGGCGATGGGCCCAGACCCCTGTGCGCTTAGGTTTAGACCAGCGTGCTGGCCTCTCTGTTTTGCCTAGGTGGGGCTGCGACGTGTTGATCTTCCGAGGCCGGGCATGACCCAGGAAAGTGTCTCCGGCCAAATGGGATCGAGCGTGTTGGGTTATGTGGTGCACCCCTGCAGGGAAGTTAATCTATTCGAATAGTCGTGATCTTCGGTAACAGGACGACTTGGAGTTGTACCTTGACCTTATGACAACTAGAACCGGATACTTAATAAAACACACCCTTCCAAGTGCCAGATACAACCGGTGGTCGCTCTACCTCAGGGATATGAGGAGGGGATCGCCGGGGTAGGATTATGCTATGAGATGCTACTTGGAGGACTTCAATCTACTCTCTTCTGCTTGATGCAAGACGGTGGTTGCGAGAAGCATAGTCTTCGACAGGATTAGCTATCCCCCTCTTATTCTGGCATTCTGCAGTTCAGTCCACTGATATGGCCTCCTTACACATATACCCATGCATATGTAGTGTAGCTCCTTGCTTGCGAGTACTTTGGATGAGTACTCACGGTTGCTTTCTCCCCCCTTTTTCCCCCTTTCCTTTCTTCCTGGTTGTCGCAACCAGATGCTGGAGCCCTGGAGCCAGACGCCACCGTCGACGACGACTACTACATTGGAGGTGCCTACTACTACGTGCAGGCTGACGGCGACGACCAGTAGTAGTTAGGAGGATCCCAGGCAGGAGGCCTGCGCCTCTTTCGATCTGTATCCCAGTTTGTGCTAGCCATCTTATGGCAACTTGTTTAACTTATGTCTGTACTCAGATATTGTTGCTTCCGCTGACTCGTCTATGATCGAGCACTTGTATTCGAGCCCTCGAGGCCCCTGGCTTGTATTATGATGCTTGTATGACTTATTTTATTTGTAGAGTTGTGTTGTGATATCTTCCCGTGAGTCCCTGATCTTGATCGTACACATTTGCGTGCATGATTAGTGTATGATTGAATCGGGGGCGTCACAAGTTGGTATCAGAGCCGACTGCCTGTAGGAATCCCCCTTTCCAACTCCTTGGCCGAAGTTGAGTCTAGTCGATGAAAATTGTTTTACTAACTTGGCTGTGCGGCCCATGGGCCCACGTCGCCAATTGGGTGGTATTAGGATCTTTTACTCCTCGACCTTTACTCTGGGACTCTGAGCTCTCTTCTATTCGGGTTAAATGATTTTGCTAAAAAAAAACTAACTTTAGGTTCTCGCAAGTACTTTCTCCCGGAGAGCCACTTGTTACCGATGACCGCCTGCTGCACCAGAAGATTCCGAAGATACTCTACGATGTGCTCTCGAGACTATGTGCCATCGCTTTTGCAATTCACTTCCATCGATAAATCCCTCTGGATAACTACTTACACCTATCGTTCATATTGTCATACCCAGTTGCTCTTGTTATTACAAAATGTCCTGAAATACTCTTCGGTATTCCGAGAATTCTTTACGCTTACTGCCCTGCAGTTCCTTGCTGCATGAATACCCCTACGGATAATTACTCGCGCTTGCCGAGTATCCGCTCATCCCCAGTTGTTCTTGTGTTTCACAAAAGTCTTCAAAATAATATTCGATCTTCCGAAAATCCTCTAGAGCCTTTGGCTCTTGAAATTCTTGCTTGCTTGCCTTATGATTAATCCCATAACTCTCGTAGTCTTATTGACATTCCTTGTCATTATCATTTTTGAGTCTGTTGACTCAATATGTTTGCGAATGCACGCAATCATCTTTGATCCTTATAAGTTACTTTTCCGGCTGAGCTGCCATTCTTTTAACTGGAATTGGTTCTCGACCAATCCAATTGTCGTTGATTGTACCATAAGGCTATTCAACTTATCCATCCCTAATCAGAGCATTGCTTCTGATCCCTTGATTTGGAAATCATATTTCCTTTGCATTTGACAAATGAGTTAGTCAGTTGTTTCTATAATCTGATCTCCTTGCATTCTTCTTCCTCTAGTTGAGTACCGATACTCGTATCAGATCCTTTGTGGACCATCAAGTCCTTTGTTGGATTGTGATGAGGACATCAATACAATTGTTACACCCACAGCCCCTGCTGCTATACATACTGGACCAATTACTAGAGCTCGTGCACGCCAATTAAATTACCAGGTACTTTCATTTCTTGGTAATGATTTTAATGTTCATGAGAATATGATGCTGCCTAAATTGGATACATTTGTTTTGCTTACAAATGAAGGGCCTAGCTTGGAGAAGGATGAACATTGGAGCAAGAACAAGCATGGAGATGATGGCATGCGCAAGGGGAACAAGAACGGAGTTACAAGTGATGATTTCAGGACTTTGAAGCCACCATAATGGGTGCATGAAGCCTTGGACGAAATATACAAGATGCCACTTCATAAATTTCGTCCCGAGGCTATTTTAGGTGCTGCGTCACCTTATTATTGGGCCAGGCCCATGTAATTTCGAAATACATAAGTATAGGCTATTTTTAGAGTCCGTATGTGTGGGGAAACAAGAGATAGGGTTGATTTCGGACCCCTCCACCAAGGGCCACGAAATTCCCCCCCTCTTCCTCCATATATACAGCCCTTAGGGCATCGCTTAGACTTTGGGTTTTGTTTAGATTAAAAGTTCGCCATAGCTGCAACTTCGCGTACTTCGTTTGTGTTCAACGACCAGACAAAGGCGTCACAGAACCCCACCTTGATCAATAAAGCTTTCATCTTATATTCGCAATATCCAGATTGCAATCTCAGTTTCTTGCTTGTTCTTCGTTTGCTCGCAGGAAACAGACCCTCGTGGTCAGGTTGATCGTGCTCCGGCGTGGTCAATAACCTCTCGGAGTTGGTTTAGCGATTGCTAAGGCGCGACGTCCTCGCACGTTCGTAGTAGGATCGTCAAAATCGACTTCCACCAAAGCGAAATCCACCATCTCATCGAAAGACGGGACACCTTAGCCTCTATCAAGATTGACTGGGAGAATTTATCGAACAAGGAGCTTCATGATAAGTTTCAGCAAATGATGACTGAACAGGTGCAAGATGTGCTGAACAATTTTGAAGAGGCCATGGAGAAGATCACTGGCTTTGAGAAGACGTTCGAAACAAAGCTCGATAACAAGTTTAATGAATTGCTCGCGCGTCTTCCACCACCACCACCCGCTGCAGCTAACGCACCTCTCCAACAACAACAACAACAACGACTACCTCCACGTCGCGAAGCAGACCTCCGCCGAGCAAGCCGTGTTCCTCTTGCGTTTGGCCAAACTATTGGTGCTGCTGTTGATACTTCTGTGGCTCCTGCTGCTGATGCGGAGGAGGATGATTATGTGGGAGACTATGAGGATGAGGTTGATCAAAATCAACACTACGTGCAGCCACCTGTACCACCACCAGTAGGTCGACCTCAGGTATATATTCGTAATGGTAGGCCTGCACCACCACCTCAGGTACGAGATGATGTCCATATTCCTAAACTGAAATTGAATATTCCACCATTTGAGGGTAGATATGTTCCTGATATATATCTTACTTGGGAGTTAGAAACTGAACAACGATTTACATGTTTACAATATCCTGAGGAGAGACGAGTTGCTGCTGCTGTTTGTGCTTTCACTAGTTTTGCATGTGTATGGTGGTCTGAACATTGTAGATTGTATCCTATTCCAACTACTTGGGCCGCTTTGAAAACTGCTATGCGTACGCGTTGGGTTCCACCATATTATCAACGTGAATTGCTTCAAAAATTACAGCGCTTAAGACAAGGAAAAAATTCTGTAGAAGAATATTATCAGGAATTACAAACTGGCATGATTAGATGTGGTATTGTTGAGGAGAATGAAGCTATGCTTGCACGTTTTTCTGGGTGGATTAAATAGAGAGATTCAGACCATTCTAGACTATAAGGAGTATACTAATATCACTCGTTTATTCCATCTTGCTTGTAAAGCTGAACGTGAAGTGCAGGATCGACAAGCATTGGGGCGAACTAACTTTTCTGCAGGCCGACCTTCATCATGGACACCACGTGCATCTTCTACTTCAACTGCACCAGCACCTCCATCCGGTGCCACCTCCAGCCGTGATACAAGAAAACAGGCACAACCACCATTATCTGCCAAGAGCGCACCTGCGGGGCCTGCACAGTGTTCTTCTTCTTCCATGGCATCAACAGGGCACACAAGTGATATTATTTGTCGTCGTTGTAAGGGAGGAGGTCATTATGCGAGAGAGTGCAAATCTCCGCGTGTGATGATTGCTACCGCGGATGGTGGATATGAGTCCGCTAGTGACTATGATGAGGAGACATTGGCTCTTATTACACGTGAAGAACATGGTGGAGATGATTCTGATCATGAGACGCAATACATGGCTCCTGAAGACGCTGACAGGTATGAATGTGTAGTTGCTCAACGTGTTTTGAGTGTGCAGGTCACACAAGCTGAGCAAAATCAGAGGCACAATTTGTTCCATACCAAGGGAGTTGTGAAGGAACGTTCTGTGCGCGTCATAATAGACGGAGGGAGCTGCAACAACTTGGCTAGCATGGAGATGGTGGAGAAGCTTTCTCTCACCACAAGACCACATCCACATCCTTACTACATCCAATGGTTCAACAACAGCGGCAAGGTTAAGGTAACACGTACTGTTCGTGTGCATTTTAGTATCTCTACATATGCTGATTATGTTGATTGTGATGTGGTACCTATGCAAGCATGTTCCTTATTACTTGGTAGACCATGGCAATTTGATAAAAATTCTGTACACCATGGTAGAAACAATCACTATACTCTTGTTGATGAGGACATCAATACAATTGTTACACCCACAGCCCCTGCTGCTATACATACTGGACCAATTACTAGAGCTCGTGCACGCCAACTAAATTACCAGGTACTTTCGTTTCTTGGTAATGATTCTAATGTTCATGAGAATATGATGCTGCCTAAATTGGATACATTTGTTTTGCTTACAAATGAAGGGCCTAGCTTGGAGAAGGATGAACATTGGAGCAAGAACAAGCATGGAGATGATGGCATGCGCAAGGGGAACAAGAACGGAGTTACAAGTGATGATTTCAGGACTTTGAAGCCACCATAATGGGTGCATGAAGCCTTGGACGAAATATACAAGATGCCACTTCACAAATTTCGTCCCGAGGCTATTTTAGGTGCTGCATCACCTTATTATTGGGCCAGGCCCATGTAATTTCGAAATACATAAGTATAGGCTATTTTTAGAGTCCGTATGTGTGGGGAAACAAGAGATAGGGTTGATTTCGGACCCCTCCACCAAGGGCCACGAAATTCCCCCCCTCTTCCTCCATATATACAGCCCTTAGGGCATCGTTTAGACTTTGGGTTTTGTTTAGATTAAAAGTTCGCCATAGCTGCAACTTCGCGTACTTCGTTTGTGTTCAACGACCAGACAAAGGCGTCACAGAACCCCACCTTGATCAATAAAGCTTTCATCTTATATTCGCAATATCCAGATTGCAATCTCAGTTTCTTGCTTGTTCTTCGTTTGCTCGCAGGAAACAGACCCTCGTGGTCAGGTTGATCGTGCTCCGGCGTGGTCAATAACCTCTCAGAGTTGGTTTAGCGATTGCTAAGGCGCGACGTCCTCGCACGTTCGTAGTCGGATCGTCAAAGTCGACTTCCACCAAAGCGAAATCCACCATCTCATCGAAAGATCGGGACACCCTGCCTCTATCAAGTGGTGCTTCTGAAATTAAATTGAAAAGTGCATGTTTATTTGCCACCAAATCTGATATTGATGAGCTAGATTTCGGCAAATCTGTTTGCTATGCTTTTGTGTGCAAAGAGGCATTATTTTCATTCGAGGACGTGCCTTCCTCTTTGCCTCCTGCTGTCACTAACATTTTGCAGGAGTTTGCTGACGTCTTTCCACAAGACGTGCCACCGGGATTACCGCCTATTCGAGGGATTGAGCATCAGATTGACTTAATTCCCGGTGCTTCACTGCCAAACCGTGCACCATACCGTACCAATCCAGAGGAGACGAAGGAGATTATGCGCCAAGTACAAGAGCTTCTCGACAAAGGTTATATACGCGAATCCCTTAGTCCTTGTGCTGTTCCTATTATTCTAGTGCCGAAAAAGGATGGTACATCACGTATGTGTGTTGATTGTAGAGGCATTAATAATATTACTATTCGTTATCGTCATCCTATTCCTAGGCTAGATGATATGCTTGATGAATTGAGTGGTTCTACAATATTCTCCAAAGTTGATTTGCGTAGTGGCTACCACCAAATTCGTATGAAATTGGGAGATGAATGGAAAACAGCATTTAAAACTAAGTTTGGATTATATGAGTGGTTATTCATGCCTTTTGGGTTAACTAATGCACCTAGTACTTTCATGAGATTAATGAACGAAGTTTTACGTGCTTTCATTGGACGATTTGTGGTAGTTTACTTTGATGACATACTGATTTATAGCAGATCTTTGGAAGAACATTTGGAACATTTACGTGCTGTTTTTATTGCTCTACGTGATGCACGTTTGTTTGGTAACCTTGGGAAGTGCACCTTTTGCACCGACCGAGTATCTTTTCTTGGCTATGTTGTTACTCCACAGGGAATTGAAGTTGACAAAGCCAAGATTGAAGCTATTGAGAGTTGGCCGCAGCCCAAAACGGTCACACAAGTGAGGAGTTTTCTTGGCCTCGCTGGATTTTATAGGCGTTTTGTGAGAGATTTCAGCACCATTGCTGCACCTCTCAACGAGCTTACAAAGAAGGATGTGCCATTTGTTTGGGGTACCGCACAGGAAGAAGCCTTCACGGTATTGAAAGATAAGTTGACACATGCTCCTTTACTCCAACTTCCTGATTTTAATAAGACTTTTGAGCTTGAATGTGATGCTAGTGGAATTGGATTAGGAGGTGTGTTATTACAAGATGGCAAACCTGTTGCATACTTTTCTGAAAAATTGAGTGGGCCTAGTCTGAATTATTCTACTTATGATAAAGAATTATATGCTCTTGTTCGGACTTTAGAAACATGGCAACATTATTTATGGCCCAAAGAATTTGTTATACATTCTGATCATGAATCTTTGAAACATATTAAAAGTCAAGCTAAACTGAATCGTAGACATGCTAAATGGGTTGAATTCATTGAGACTTTCCCTTATGTCATTAAACACAAGAAGGGAAGAGAAAATGTTATTGCTGATGCATTGTCTCGTCGCTATACTATGCTTTCACAACTTGACTTCAAAATATTTGGTTTGGAGACCATCAAAGATCAATATGTGCATGATGCTGATTTTAAAGATGTAATGCAGAATTGCAAAGAAGGAAGAATGTGGAACAAGTTTGCCGTTAACGATGGATTTGTGTTTCGTGCTAACAAGCTATGCATTCCAGCTAGCTCCGTTCGTCTTTTGTTGTTGCAGGAGGCGCATGGAGGAGGATTAATGGGACACTTTGGCGTGAAGAAGACGGAGGACGTACTTGCTACACATTTCTTTTGGCCAAAGATGAGACGGGATGTTGAGCGTTTTATTGCTCGCTGCACTACATGTCAAAAAGCTAAGTCACGACTCAATCCTCATGGTTTATATATGCCTTTGCCTGTACCTAGTGTTCCTTGGGAGGATATATCTATGGACTTTGTTTTAGGTTTACCTCGAACAAAGAAGGGGAGGGATAGCATATTTGTTGTCGTGGATATATTCTCGAAAATGGCACACTTTATACCATGTCATAAAAGCAATGATGCTGTTAATGTTGCTGATTTGTTCTTTCGTGAAATTATTCGCTTGCATGGTGTGCCAAATACTATTGTTTCAGATCGTGATACTAAATTTCTTAGCCACTTTTGGAGATGTTTATGGGCTAAGTTGGGGACTAAACTGCTTTTTAGTACTACTTGTCACCCCCAAACTGATGGACAAACTGAAGTAGTCAATAGAACGTTGTCTACTATGCTTAGGGCTGTTTTGAAGAATAATAAGAAAATGTGGGAGGAATGCTTGCCTCATATTGAATTTGCTTATAATCGTTCATTTCATTCTACTACTAAGATGTGCCCTTTTGAAGTTGTGTATGGTTTCCTACCTCATGCACCTATTGATTTGTTACCTCTTCCATCTTCGGAGAAGCTTAATTTTGATGCTAAACAACGTGCTGAATTGATTTTAAAAATGCATGAGTTAACTAAGGAAAACATTGAGCGCATGAATGCTAAATATAAACTTGCTGGAGATAAGGGTAGAAAACATGTTGTGTTTGCACCTGGAGATCTTGTTTGGTTACATTTGCGTAAGGATAGATTTCCTGATTTGCGCAAATCAAAGTTAATGCCACGTGCTGATGGTCCCTTTAAGGTGTTAGAGAAAATAAATGATAATGCATATAAACTTGAGCTGCCTGCAGATTTTGGGGTTAGTCCCACTTTTAACATTGCAGATTTGAAGCCTTATTTGGGTGAGGAAGATGAACTTCCGTCGAGGACGACTTCATTTCAAGAAGGGGAGGATGATGAGGACATCAATACAATTGTTACACCCACAGCCCCTGCTGCTATACATACTGGACCAATTACTAGAGCTCGTGCACGCCAATTAAATTACCAGGTACTTTCGTTTCTTGGTAATGATTTTAATGTTCATGAGAATATGATGCTGCCTAAATTGGATACATTTGTTTTGCTTACAAATGAAGGGCCTAGCTTGGAGAAGGATGAACATTGGAGCAAGAACAAGCATGGAGATGATGGCATGCGCAAGGGGAACAAGAACGGAGTTACAAGTGATGATTTCAGGACTTTGAAGCCACCATAATGGGTGCATGAAGCCTTGGACGAAATATACAAGATGCCACTTCATAAATTTCGTCCCGAGGCTATTTTAGGTGCTGCGTCACCTTCTTATTGGGCCAGGCCCATGTAATTTCGAAATACATAAGTATAGGCTATTTTTAGAGTCCGTATGTGTGGGGAAACAAGAGATAGGGTTGATTTCGGACCCCTCCACCAAGGGCCACGAAATTCCCCCCTCTTCCTCCATATATACAGCCCTTAGGGCATCGTTTAGACTTTGGGTTTTGTTTAGATTAAAAGTTCGCCATAGCTGCAACTTCGCGTACTTCGTTTGTGTTCAACGACCAGACAAAGGCGTCACAGAACCCCACCTTGATCAATAAAGTTTCCATCTTATATTCGCAATATCCAGATTGCAATCTTAGTTTCTTGCTTGTTCTTCGTTTGCTCGCAGGAAACAGACCCTCGTGGTCAGGTTGATCGTGCTCCGGCGTGGTCAATAACCTCTCGGAGTTGGTTTAGCGATTGCTAAGGCGCGACGTCCTCGCACGTTCGTAGTCGGATCGTCAAAGTCGACTTCCACCAAAGCGAAATCCACCATCTCATCGAAAGACGGGACACCTTTGCCTCTATCACTATTTTGATGATATACTGATTTATAGCAGATCTTTGGAAGAACACTTGGAACATTTACGTGCTGTTTTTATTGCTCTACGTGATGCACGTTTGTTTGGTAACCTTGGGAAGTGCACCTTTTGCACCGACCGAGTATCTTTTCTTGGCTATGTTGTTACTCCACAGGGAATTGAAGTTGACAAAGCCAAGATTGAAGCTATTGAGAGTTGGCCGCAGCCCAAAACGGTCACACAAGTGAGGAGTTTTCTTGGCCTCGCTGGATTCTATAGGCGTTTTGTGAGAGATTTCAGCACCATTGCTGCACCTCTCAACGAGCTTACAAAGAAGGATGTGCCTTTTGTTTGGGGTACCGCACAGGTAGAAGCCTTCACGGTATTGAAAGATAAGTTGACACATGCTCCTTTACTCCAACTTCCTGATTTTAATAAGACTTTTGAGCTTGAATGTGATGCTAGTGGAATTGGATTAGGAGGTGTGTTATTACAAGATGGCAAACCTGTTGCATACTTTTCTGAAAAATTGAGTGGGCCTAGTCTGAATTATTCTACTTATGATAAAGAATTATATGCTCTTGTTCGGACTTTAGAAACATGGCAACATTATTTATGGCCCAAAGAATTTGTTATACATTCTGATCATGAATCTTTCAAACATATTAAAAGTCAAGCTAAACTGAATCGTAGACATGCTAAATGGGTTGAATTCATTGAGACTTTCCCTTATGTCATTAAACACAAGAAGGGAAAAGAAAATGTTATTGCTGATGCATTGTCTCGTCGCTATACTATGCTTTCACAACTTGACTTCAAAATATTTGGTTTGGAGACCATCAAAGATCAATATGTGCATGATGCTGATTTTAAAGATGTAATGCAGAATTGTAAAGAAGGAAGAATGTGGAACAAGTTTGTCGTTAACGATGGATTTGTGTTTCGTGCTAACAAGCTATGCATTCCAGCTAGCTCCGTTCGTCTTTTGTTGTTGCAGGAGGCGCATGGAGGAGGATTAATGGGACACTTTGGCGTGAAGAAGACGGAGGACGTACTTGCTACACATTTCTTTGGCCAAAGATGAGACGGGATGTTGAGCGTTTTATTGCTCGATGCACTACATGTCAAAAAGCTAAGTCACGACTCAATCCTCATGGTTTATATATGCCTTTGCCTGTACCTAGTGTTCCTTGGGAGGTTATATCTATGGACTTTGTTTTAGGTTTACCTCGAACAAAGAAGGGGAGGGATAGCATATTTGTTGTCGTGGATAGATTCTCGAAAATGGCACACTTTATACCATGTCATAAAAGCGATGATGCTGTTAATGTTGCTGATTTGTTCTTTCGTGAAATTATTCGCTTGCATGGTGTGCCAAATACTATTGTTTCAGATCGTGATACTAAATTTCTTAGCCACTTTTGGAGATGTTTATGGGCTAAGTTGGGGACTAAACTGCTTTTTAGTACTACTTGTCACCCCCAAACTGATGGACAAACTGAAGTAGTCAATAGAACTTGTCTACTATGCTTAGGGCTGTTTTGAAGAATAATAAGAAAATGTGGGAGGAATGCTTGCCTCATATTGAATTTGCTTATAATCGTTCATTGCATTCTACTACTAAGATGTGCCCTTTTGAAGTTGTGTATGGTTTCCTACCTCGTGCACCTATTGATTTGTTGCCTCTTCCATCTTCGGAGAAGGTTAATTTTGATGCTAAACAACGTGCTGAATTGATTTTAAAAATGCATGAGTTAACTAAGGAAAACATTGAGCGTATGAATGCTAAATATAAACTTGCTGGAGATAAGGGTAGAAAACATGTTGTGTTTGCACCTGGAGATCTTGTTTGGTTACATTTGCGTAAGGATAGATTTCCTGATTTGCGCAAATCAAAGCTAATGCCCCGTGCTGATGGTCCCTTTAAGGTGTTAGAGAAAATAAATGATAATGCATATAAACTTGAGCTGCCTGCAGATTTTGGGGTTAGTCCCACTTTTAACATTGCAGATTTGAAGCCTTATTTGGGTGAGGAAGATGGACTTCCGTCGAGGACGACTTCATTTCAAGAAGGGGAGGATGATGAGGACATCAATACAATTGTTACACCCACAGCCCCTGCTGCTATACATACTGGACCAATTACTAGAGCTCGTGCACGCCAACTAAATTACCAGGTACTTTCGTTTCTTGGTAATGATTCTAATGTTCATGAGAATATGATGCTGCCTAAATTGGATACATTTGTTTTGCTTACAAATGAAGGGCCTAGCTTGGAGAAGGATGAACATTGGAGCAAGAACAAGCATGGAGATGATGGCATGCGCAAGGGGAACAAGAACGGAGTTACAAGTGATGAGTTCAGGACTTTGAAGCCACCATAATGGGTGCATGAAGCCTTGGACGAAATATACAAGATGCCACTTCATAAATTTCGTCCCGAGGCTATTTTAGGTGCTGCGTCACCTTATTATTGGGCCAGGCCCATGTAATTTCGAAATACATAAGTATAGGCTATTTTTAGAGACCGTATGTGTGGGGAAACAAGAGATAGGGTTGATTTCGGACCCCTCCACCAAGGGCCACGAAATTCCCCCCTCTTCCTCCATATATACAGCCCTTAGGGCATCGTTTAGACTTTGGGTTTTGTTTAGATTAAAAGTTCGCCATAGCTGCAACTTCGCGTACTTCGTTTGTGTTCAACGACCAGACAAAGGCGTCACAGAACCCCACCTTGATCAATAAAGCTTTCATCTTATATTCGCAATATCCAGATTGCAATCTCAGTTTCTTGTTTGTTCTTCGTTTGCTCGCAGGAAACAGACCCTCGTGGTCAGGTTGATCGTGCTCCGGCGTGGTCAATAACCTCTCGGAGTTGGTTTAGCGATTGCTAAGGCGCGACGTCCTCGCACGTTCGTAGTCGGATCGTCAAAGTCGACTTCCACCAAAGCGAAATCCACCATCTCATCGAAAGATCGGGACACCCCGCCTCTATCAGATTGTTATCCGCCAGTGTCCTTCACATTTGATCACTTTGTGAGTTCTTCCCCTGATACATAATGCCTTTGTTAAGTTGTATCCTCTGCTTGGCCAACCATGCTCTGCTTTCGTGCTTGTGTTATTTACTCTTGAAACTTGTGGTATATGCTTCTAAGAAGCCCCTATGGGTTGAACATATGCCTTCTCTAAACCGTGTGAACCCAAAAGTTTTCACGAGTCATACTCTTCTGGTGCTTCACCAGATAAAATTTCAACACTGCAACTTCATCGAACGTGAGAAGTGAATGAAAGGTTATGCATTGGAGAAGTGGGAGTCGACCTTGAACTTTGCGTTCATGCCCATGGACACGATGTAGATCTTATCATGGAAGCTTCTCTTAAATTAATTATCCCCTTGGTATAATTTCATCTTATATCTGGGATTTGATGTTTTGCAATCGTGGTTCCGGCCATATTGTTCTTCTTTGATCCCGTTTCTCGGACAAGTTAAATTACTTGTCTTTTGCACATCATTTCACCTGTCAAGCTTCTATTCTACTCTACCTTCGAGTATTACCCCCCTGGTATCTCGAGATTATCATGGAACTGCATAACTTCTTATGAGTTCTTCATCAAGTACTACCTTCCCACTGATTCCAATTTTTCACGGGCTCTGAGTTATTAAACACTCAAAGACACCGATAACTGAACCAAGTCCGCTCTACGGTTCAACAACTCTTCAGTAAGCTTCTATAAGTACGAGTTTGTACCCGATCACGCCATTCCTAGCCTGTTTGGCTATATCATTGTCGTGACGATTCTAACGGTGCTACCTGGTCCTTATTCTCGGAGCACCAATTTTCGACGATGAGCTAAGCTTACGTCGATCTTCCTCGTCTTAACACTTCGCCTTGAACTACGAGCTTGTTTCGAGTTTGTGTCATACCCTTGGTTTCAGTAACCTTTCACTTCATCATTCCTTTGGCTTGATGCCATCGCCGACCGATTACATCTTCATGAAATCTCTCAACAATTGTGTCGTGATCATCATCGGCATTCTGAGCTCTTCCAGGATGTCAATTGAGTTCATGATGAGAAATACCATCCTTGCCCTCGATGATTAGTGTTATCATCGACCACTCTACTACCTTTCCTCCAACACAGACTTGTTCTTGTTTTGTGTTGTACCTTGAGTTCCTTGCTACCCAGCATTGTTCTTCTTTACCTTGGATATTACCACCTTTTATGTCAAGAATGTCGTGGGAATTACACCACCTCTTAAGAATTCTTGGTATGGTGATACTTCTCACCATCACCATTCTTTCTTGGGTCCTCGTGTTGATTCCAACCGGGGTACCAACAAGTGGGCGGTGCTTTTTGGATTCTGCCCTTCTAGGAACCCTCTTGCTTTGAAGTTAATGGTTGGCCATTCATTCTTAGACTATTGATTATTGAATCAGCATTTCCGACGTCGGTCGTGCAACCCAACCCATATTTCGGACGCACCTTTCAACCAATGTTTAATTGTGTATGTTTTCCTCGAGCATATTTCCTTATATCATTTGATCTGACCAATGTTATCTCCTTGTTCACTTAATTGTGGACATCCATCTTTTGGGAATCTCGGTGAATCGCCGTTGAGTTCACCAGACACCTCCTTGTCCTCTCCTTGGGTTAATGATGGACTCTTGATAACGGAAATCACTTCACAGTTCATTTCCCCGAGAATCTTACAATGTCATCTCGTCAATTTGCGTTGCACCTTTTCTTCTCAGGTATCCTAAGTCTGAGGTATCCTGACACCAACCGGATCTGAATCTCGATCAGATATGATGGTTGGGACATATCTCCAAGAGTTGTAACATTGATCTCTACGTGACCCGG
>NC_041385.1:361379276-361380872 GCF_002162155.2 Triticum dicoccoides
CTGGGTGGAGGACCTATCGTTATAATTTCTTTTGCAAGGACAACCATTCTTCCTGGAGGAAATTGTAAGACTTATTCTACAAGTTATTCCTGATGGATCCTTCGTGTTTCCAAAGTCTGATCTTCACCTGAAGACCTTGTCAATGCTATCTAGAAGCATGTCAATGGTACTCCGATTTTCAACAGGAACATTTGAAGCACGATGCTAAATTTTATTTATCATTTATCCTAACACCGTTGTGTGAGTAATGTCATGAAATTTCTCTCCCCTTACCTAAAAGGGTTTTCTACCTTATATCCTATCAAGGATATCATGCTCTGCTTGTCCTTGGGAAGGATATACCCCTGAAATATGTGTTTAAACACATTTTTCCTTTCCATTTGTTCTGTTTAACCTGAGGATCACATTTTCTTTTCCATTGGTTTGTTTAACCTTTCTTGTGATCTATCTGATCTAAACAGTAAGATTCTTCTGCTCATGTAAACACCTCGGTGTACAACTCTACCAGTGAGACCCTGTTTCTATTGTTGATGACATTTCGGTAACCGCCGATGGATGAGAACTTTGCCTCTTGGCCCGCCTCGTTTCAACGAGCAGGAAAATGGTTCTCTTCGGCCCTCGCCCTTGGTACCAACATTGTTGCCGACATAACTGACATGCTACTCTCTGACATGCCTTGCTATCATGATCGTGCAAAACGTCACCGCCCTTCCTACTGTTAATCCACATGGTGGGCCCATAACCCACAGTTTCACAGGATCGAAACCTGACTCTCCTGTACAACCCCTGTTCCCAAAGTTATTCCTCGCGAGTGGACTCGTATGTAATTCACGGACCACCGTCCCAAGTGATCTATTTTGGTATCAGACGCAATACTTATTCTCGTTGCCCTGAACCCCTTTCACCTGCTGATTAGGCATCGAACACTTGCCTATCCGTTTGAAACTTCTCATGGTACCTCCTTACTTTGCTCTTGATATTTTCTTAAGATTCAATTCGAGAGTAACTTCCGCCACCTTCCTCGGTGTTATCGACCAGATAGTCAACCTTGTAGAGGTCTGTCCTTTTGAAGCTACCCCTTATCCTTTCCGTAAGTACGATGAAGATCCCCAAGGAAGGACGATAACTTCATCATGATGACCCAAAGCGGAGAACTGAAGACATCAATGTAATGGATCGACCTCTTCGAGAAGAGCAACCAAAGACGAGAAGATTCGTTAGGATTTCGTAACCAGACCTTTCCCCCTAGTCCCCCTCTTAAATCTCGGGACGAGATTTCTTGTAGTGGAGGAGATTTGTGACGCCCGGGTAATCAGGCTACAGTAATCCCATGTTAATGATGCCACGTCACCTCGGTTATTGTTGATAATTCCATGTTAGATCGAAACGGATTCAAATTCTAAATTTGAATTAAAGTTAAAACTATTAAAGTTTTCAAAAGTCAAAACTAAAATGTTCGATGTGTTGAAAATATTCCCTAACTATTTGTCATGAAGAAACCATGTTTTTATATAAGGCCTATATTTTTTTAAAATGAGCTAAAACAGTAGAGAAAATAAAGAAAAAGGAAAACAATAAAAACAGAAAACAAAACTA
>NC_041385.1:361382941-361423527 GCF_002162155.2 Triticum dicoccoides
TCATCATTGGCCCTACATTCTTGTCAGTCTGCCTTGCTATACTATTGGGCCGTGATCACTCGGGAGGTGATCACGGGTATATACTATACATACATACATACTATACAGATGGTGACTAAAGTCGGGTCAGCTCGAAGAGTACCCGCGAGTGATTCACGGATTGGGGGCTGAAAGGACCTTTGTCCCGACGGCCCTCTGTGTGGATCTTTGTGGCGGAGCGACAGGGCAGGTTGAGACCGCCTAGGAGAGAGGTGGGCCTGGCCCTGTTCGGCGTTCGCGGACACTTAACACGCTTAACGAGATCTTGGTATTTGATCTGAGTTGGCTACGAGCCTATACGCACTAACCATCTACGCGGGAGTAGTTATGGGTATCCCGACGTCGTGGTATCAGCCGAAGCACTTCAGACGTCAGCGACGGAGCGGCGCGCGCCGAATTGGACTGGAACGCCACAAGGCTAGGTCTGCTTTCGGCCGCCCTCGCAATGTGCAGGTGTGCTATGGGCGATGGGCCCAGACCCCTGTGCGCTTAGGTTTAGACCGGCGTGCTGGCCTCTCTGTTTTGCCTAGGTGGGGCTGCGACGTGTTGATCTTCCGAGGCCGGGCATGACCCAGGAAAGTGTGTCCGGCCAAATGGGATCGAGCGTGTTGGGTTATGTGGTGCACCCCTGTAGGGAAGTTAATCTATTCGAATAGCCGTGATCTTCGGTAACAGGACGACTTGGAGTTGTACCTTGACCTTATGACAACTAGAACCGGATACTTAATAAAACACACCCTTCCAAGTGCCAGATACAACCGGTGGTCGCTCTACCTCAGGGATATGAGGAGGGGATCGCCGGGTAGGATTATGCTATGAGATGCTACTTGGAGGACTTCAATCTACTCTCTTCTGCTTGATGCAAGACGGTGGTTGCGAGAAGCGTAGTCTTCGACACGATTAGCTATCCCCCTCTTATTCTGGCATTCTGCAGTTCAGTCCACTGATATGGCCTCCTTACACATATACCCATGCATATGTAGTGTAGCTCCTTGCTTGCGAGTACTTTGGATGAGTACTCACGGTTGCTTTCTACCCCCTTTTTCCCCCTTTCCTTTCTTCCTGGTTGTCGCAACCAGATGCTGGAGCCCTGGAGCCAGACGCCACCGTCGACGACGACTACTACATTGGAGGTGCCTACTACTACGTGCAGGCTGACGGCGACGACCAGGAGTAGTTAGGAGGATCCCAGGCAGGAGGCCTGCGCCTCTTTCGATCTGTATCCCAGTTTGTGCTAGCCATCTTATGGCAACTTGTTTAACTTATGTCTGTACTCAGATATTGTTGCTTCCGCTGACTCGTCTATGATCGAGCACTTGTATTCGAGCCCTCGAGGCCCCTGGCTTGTATTATGATGCTTGTATGACTTATTTTATTTGTAGAGTTGTGTTGTGATATCTTCCCGTGAGTCCCTGATCTTGATCGTACACATTTGCGTGCATGATTAGTGTATGATTGAATCGGGGGCGTCACAGGTGTGAGGCTGTCGTCGCCGCAGAATAACGGTGGGTGTGGGTGAGTAGAGGGATGGCCTAGCCAGCGGTGGGAGTAGTAGGGGACGGTGAGGCCTCCGCGGCATCACAGCCGGCCACGGGAGGCAGGAGCATGCGACACGACCGGCGCTGCTTTGGGCGGCTGGAGCACGAAGACCAGAGGTTGAAGAAGCACTACGGCTGTTGGATGGACATCGTACGGTCACTGGAGCTAGAGTCGTTCATATTGACTAAGTTGACAAAGCCGTCCGTCCCCATAAACTTAGTAGGCCCACAAGTCAGCCTCCCACCAAGGTGAATCCCAGCTAGTAGGGGGAGTATTCATTTTTTGTGCGTAATAAGGAGGCATTTCCGGTGGGTCCGAGCTAACAGCGGGGGGAACGTTTTTTCGTGAAATACAGAGACCCTTCCGGTGGGTCCCAGCTATCAGGTGGAGCAATCATTATTTTGCGCGTAATAAGGAGGCATTTTCCTGTGTGGGCCCCTACTGTCAGCCTTTTTCAATGGTTGTTGTTTGTTGACCATGTTGACCTCGCCGCGCCGAGAGCATAAATACGGTGGACGAGGGAGAGGCCCTGGAAGAGAACCACCCAGAGTCGGCGAAGCCACCACAGCGGATGCCCACGCTGAGGCGAGAACGAGCGTTAACTGGTCGGCTGCGGGGTGAGGCTGACGTTGCCGGAAAATAACAGGATGTGTGGGTGGTTTGAGGGATGGCCTAGCGGCAGCACAGCCAGCCACGGGAGGAGGGAGCAGGCAGTCCTGCCGGCGCTGGTTTGGGCGGCTGGAGCAGGAAGATCAGAGATTGAAGAAGCACGGCGGCCGTTGGATGGACATCCAACAGTCACTGATGTGTGTTGACTAAGTTGACAAAGCCTTGCGAACACGTCAAATTTTTTTTAGGACAGCGTAATCGTCAACCTAGTAGGCCCAGAAGTCAGCCTCCAAATCTGTGGAAAACAGCATACAACCCATTTGCTAATTCTTAAGTATATTTGAAGCCCATATTGTGTCCCGTCTTTCGATGAGATTATGGATATCGCTTTGGTGGCAGTCGACTTTGACGATCCGACTACGAACGTGCGAGGACGTCGCGCCTTAGCAATCGCTAAACCAACTCCGAGAGGTTATTGACCACGCCGGAGCACGATCAACCTGACCACGTGGGTCTGTTTCCTGCGAGCAAACGAAGAACAAGCAAGAAACTGAGATTGCAATCTGGATATTGCGAATATAAGATAAAAGCTTTATTGATCAAGGTGGGGTTCTGTGACGCCTTTGTCTGGTCGTTGAACACAAACGAAGTACGCGAATTTGCAGCTATGGCGAACTTTTAATCTAAACAAAACCCCCAAAGTCTAAACGATGCCCTAAGGGCTGTATCATGGAGGAAGAGGGGGGAATTTCGTGGCCCTTGGTGGAGGGGTCCGAAATCAACCCTATCTCTTGTTTCCCCACACATACGGACTCTAAAAATAGCCTATACTTATTTATTTCGAAATTACATGGGCCTGGCCCAATAATAAGGTGACGCAGCACCTAAAATAGCCCCGGGACAAAATTTATGAAGTGGCATCTTGTATGTTTCGTCCAAGGCTTCATGCACCCATTATGGTGGCTTAAAAGTCCTGAAATCATCACTTGTAACTCCTCTCTTGTTCTTGCTCCAATGTTCATCCTTCTCCAAGCTAGGCCCTTCATTTGTAAGCAAAACAAATGTATCCAATTTAGGCAGCATCATATTCTCATGAACATTAGAATCATTACCAAGAAACGAAAGTACCTGGTAATTTAGTTGGCGTGCACGAGCTCTAGTAATTGGTCCAGTATGTATAGCAGCAGGGGCTGTGGGTGTAACAATTGTATTGATGTCCTCATCATCCTCCCCTTCTTGAAATGAAGTCGTCCTCGACGGAAGTTCATCTTCCTCACCCAAATAAGGCTTCAAATCTGCAATATTAAAAGTGGGACTAACCCCAAAATCTGCAGGCAGCTCAAGTTTATATGCATTATCATTTATTTTCTCTAACACCTTAAAGGGACCATCAGCACGTGGCATTAACTTTGATTTGCGCAAATTAGGAAATCTATCCTTACGCAAATGTAACCAAACAAGATCTCCAGGTGCAAACACAACATGTTTTCTACCCTTATCTCCAGCAAGTTTATATTTAGCATTCATACGCTCAATGTTTTCCTTAGTTAACTCATGCATTTTTAAAATCAATTCAGCACGTTGTTTAGCATCAAAATTAACCTTCTCCGTAGATGGAAGAGGCAACAAATCAATAGGTGCACGAGGTAGGAAACCATACACAACTTCAAAAGGGCACATCTTAGTAGTAGAATGCAATGAACGATTATAAGCAAATTCAATATGAGGCAAGCATTCCTCCCACATTTTCTTATTATTCTTCAAAACAGCCCTAAGCATAGTAGACAACCTTCTATTGACTACTTCAGTTTGTCCATCAGTTTGGGGGTGACAAGTAGTACTAAAAAGTAGTTTAGTCCCCAACTTAGCCCATAAACATCTCCAAAAGTGGCTAAGAAATTTAGTATCACGATCTGAAACAATAGTATTTGGCACACCATGCAAGCGAATAATTTCACGAAAGAACAAATCAGCAATATTAACAGCATCATCGCTTTTATGACATGGTATAAAGTGTGCCATTTTCGAGAATCTATCCACGACAACAAATATGCTATCCCTCCCCTTCTTTGTTCGAGGTAAACCTAAAACAAAGTCCATAGATATATCCTCCCAAGGAACACTAGGTACAGGCAAAGGCATATATAAACCATGAGGATTGAGTCGTGACTTAGCCTTTTGACATGTAGTGTAGCGAGCAATAAAAAGCTCAACATCTCGTCTCATCTTTGGCCAAAAGAAATGTGTAGCAAGTACGTCCTCCGTCTTCTTCACGCCAAAGTGTCCCATTAATCCTCCTCCATGCGCCTCCTGCAACAACAAAAGACGAACGGAGCTAGCTGGAATGCATAGCTTGTTAGCACGAAACACAAATCCATCGTTAACGACAAACTTGTTCCACATTCTTCCTTCTTTACAATTCTGCATTACATCTTTAAAATCAGCATCATGCACATATTGATCTTTGATGGTCTCCAAACCAAATATTTTGAAGTCAAGTTGTGAAAGCATAGTATAGCGACGAGACAACGCATCAGCAATAACATTTTCGTTTCCCTTCTTGTGTTTAATGACATAAGGGAAAGTCTCAATGAATTCAACCCATTTAGCATGTCTACGATTCAGTTTAGCTTGACTTTTAATATGTTTCAAAGATTCATGATCAGAATGTATAACAAATTCTTTGGGCCATAAATAATGTTGCCATGTTTCTAAAGTCCGAACAAGAGCATATAATTCTTTATCATAAGTAGAATAATTCAGACTAGGCCCACTCAATTTTTCAGAAAAGTATGCAACAGGTTTGCCATCTTGTAATAACACACCTCCTAATCCAATTCCACTAGCATCACATTCAAGCTCAAAAGTCTTATTAAAATCAGGAAGTTGGAGTAAAGGAGCATGTGTCAACTTATCTTTCAATACCGAGAAGGCTTCTTCCTGTGCGGTACCCCAAAGAAAAGGCACATCTTTCTTTGTAAGCTCATTGAGAGGTGCAGCAATGGTGCTGAAATCTCTCACAAAACGCCTATAGAATCCAGCGAGGCCAAGAAAACTCCTCACTTGTGTGACCGTTTTGGGCTGCGGCCAACTCTCAATAGCTTCAATCTTGGCTTTATCAACTTCAATTCCCTGTGGAGTAACAACATAGCCAAGAAAAGATACTCAGTCGGTGCAAAAGGTGCACTTCCCAAGGTTACCAAACAAATGTGAATCACGTAGAGCAATAAAAACAGCACGTAAATGTTCCAAATGTTCTTCCAAAGATCTGCTATAAATCAGTATATCATCAAAATAGACTACCACAAATCGTCCAATGAAAGCACGTAAAACTTTGTTCATTAGTCTCATGAAAGTACTAGGCGCATTAGTTAACCCAAAAGGCATGACTAACCACTCATATAATCCAAACTTAGTTTTAAATGTTGTTTTCCATCCATCCCCCAATTTCATATGAATTTGATGGTATCCACTGCGCAAATCAACTTTGGAGAATATTGTAGAGCCACTCAATTCATCAAGCATATCATCTAGCCTAGGAATAGGATGACGATAACGAATAGTAATATTATTAATGCCTCTACAATCAACACACATACGCGATGTACCATCCTTTTTCGGCACTAGAATAATAGGAACAGCACAAGGACTAAGGGATTCGCGTATATAACCTTTGTCGAGAAGCTCTTGTACTTGACGCATAATATCCTTCGTCTCCTCTGGATTGGTACGATATGGCGCACGGTTTGGCAGTGAAGCACCGGGAATTAAGTCAATCTGATGCTCAATCCCTTGAATAGGCGGTAATCCCGGTGGCACGTCTTGTGGAAAGACGTCAGCGAACTCCTGCAAAATGTTAGTGACAGCAGGAGGCAAAGAGGAAGGCACGTCCTCGAATGAAAATAATGCCTCTTTGCACACAAAAGCATAGCAAACAGATTTGCTGAAATCTAGCTCATCAATATCAGATTTGGTGGCAAATAAACATGCACTTTTCAATTTAATTTCAGAAGCAACACTAGATGGTTTATTATTAGGCTTCATTTGTTGCTCAAATTCTTTTGCCACAATCTGATTTTCACTTTATTAGCTCTATTAATATCATCTTTCAAAATAGAATGAGGAGTCATAGGAAGCAAAGTAATATTTTTATCCTTATGAACAAGAGTATACTGATTGTTTCTACCATGGTGTACAGAATTTTTATCAAATTGCCATGGTCTACCAAGTAATAAGGAACATGCTTGCATAGGTACCACGTCACAATCAACATAATCAGCATATGTAGATATACTAAAATGCACACGAACAGTACGTGTTACCTTAACCTTGCCGCTGTTGTTGAACCATTGGATGTAGTAACGATGTGGATGTGGTCTTGTGGTGAGAGAAAGCTTCTCCACCATCTCCATGCTAGCCAAGTTGTTGCAGCTCCCTCCATCTATGATGACGCGCACAGAACGTTCTTTCACAACTCCCTTGGTATGGAACAAATTGTGCCTCTGATTTTGCTCAGCTTGTGTGACCTGCACACTTGATAGAGGCTAAGGTGTCCCGTCTTTCGATGAGATGATGGATATCGCTTTGGTGGAAGTCGACTTTGACGATCCGACTACGAACGTGCGAGGACGTCGCACCTTAGCAATCGCTAAACCAACTCCGAGAGGTTATTGACCACGCCGGAGCACGATCAACCTGACCACGAGGGTCTGTTTCCTGCGAGCAAACGAAGAACAAGCAAGAAACTAAGATTGCAATCTGGATATTGCGAATATAAGATGAAAGCTTTATTGATCAAGGTGGGGTTCTGTGACGCCTTTGTCTGGTCGTTGAACACAAACGAAGTACGCGAAGTTGCAGCTATGGCGAACTTTTAATCTAAACAAAACCCAAAGTCTAAACGGTGCCCTAAGGGCTGTATATATGGAGGAAGAGAGGGGGAATTTCGTGGCCCTTGGTGGAGGGGTCCGAAATCAACCCCATCTCTTGTTTTCTGATAGAGGCGGAGGTGCCCCGATCTTTCGATGAGATGATAACTATCGATTTGGTGAAGATGACTTTGACGATCCGACTACGAACGTGCGAGGACGTTGCGCCTTAGCAATCGCTAAACCAACTTCAAGAGGTTATTGACCACGCCGGAGCACAATCAACCTGACCATGAAGGTTTATTCCTGCAAGCAATCGAAGAACAAGCAAGAATATGATAAAAGCAATCTGAATATTGTGAGTATATATGAAGTATTGATGAAGGTGGGGATCCGTAAGCGGTCTTGGTCTGGTCGTTGAACACAAACGAAGTACACGAAGTTGCAATGGCTAACTTTTAACTAAACAAATCCCAAGGAAAAGCTACTAGATGGATCTACTTATATAGGAGCAAGGGGTGGCGGCCAAGGAGGTGGGAGGACGTCCCAAGGCAGCCTAAAACTAAATCTAGGTCGTACAAGGCCAATGGGCCCAAGTGGAGGTGATGTAACACCTTTGGACTTGTAGTTTGACTCGGATTCTGCTGCAGCATCAGATTGTTTCGTCCACAACTCAACGCTCCGGACGAATTTGAAGGTGATTCCAATTGGGTTGGAAAGTGCACGAAATCTAGTTTCCAACAAAAAAAGAATCACCCAATTCGGAGTCCGTATGAAAAACTTGTGTGCGTTTTGAGTCAGGTATGTCTGTGCAGTCCGAATCTGAATCCAGAACGTGAGAGACTTGGACTCTATCTTCTCTTGGGCCAAAAGTGACGTGAGAGAACTTTTTGGACAGCAAATAAACATCTCTTTCTTCCTTATATTCATATGTGGATTGTACAAATATCCCATACACCTGCAATTAGACAAAACACAAAAGTGTGTGAAGTATTTTTGTTCTGGATAACATAAATAGATTATTGAATAGTTTGCACTAGAAATCACCTCACAAATATGCATATATGCAATATTTTTGGTCATATCCAAGGTAGTCATGTCCTCATCATCTCCCCACACATACGGACTCTAAAAATAGCCTATACCTATGTATTTCGAAATTACATGGGCCTGGCCCAATAAAAAGGTGACGCAACACCTATAATAGCCTCGGCACGAAATTTATGAAGTGGCATCTTGTATATTTCGTCCAAGGCTTCATGCACTCATTATGGTGGCTTCAACATCGTGAAATCATCACTTGTAACTCCGTTCTTGTTCCCCTTGCGCATGGCATCATCTCCATGCTTGTTCTTGCTCCAATGTTCATCCTTCTCCAAGCTAGGCCCTTCATTTGTAAGCAAAACAAATGTATTCAATTTAGGCAGCATCATATTCTCATGAACATTAGAATCATTACCAAGAAACGAAAGTACCTGATAATTTAATTGGCGTGCGCGAGCTCTAGTAATTGGTCCCGTATATGTAGCAGTAGGGGCTGTGGGTGTAACAATGGTATTGATGTCCTCATCAACACTCAAAACACGTTGAGCAACTAAACATTCATACCTGTCAGCGTCTTCAGGAGCCATGTATTGCGTCTCATGATCAAAATCATCTCCACCATGTTCTTCACGTGTAATAAGAGCCAAAGTCTCCTCATCATAGTCACTAGCGGACTCATATCCACCATCCGCGGTAGCAATCATCATACGCGGAGATTTGCATTCTCTCGCATAATGACCTCCTCCCTTACAGCGACGACAAATAATATCACTTGTGTGCCCTGTTGATGCCATGGAAGAAGAAGAACTCTGTGCAGGCCCCGCAGGTGCGCTCTTGGCAGATAATGGTGGTTGTGCCTGTTTTCTTGTATCACGACTGGAGGAGGCACGTGATTGAGGTGCTGGTGCAGTTGAAGTAGAAGATGCACGCGGTGTCCATGATGAAGGTCGGCCTGCAGAAAAGTTAGTTCGCGCCAATGCTTGTCGATCCTGCACTTCACGTTCAGCTTTACAAGCAAGATGGAATAAACGAGTGATATTAGTATACTCCTTATAGTCTAGAATGGTCTGAATCTCTCTATTTAATCCACCCAGAAAACGTGCAAGTATAGCTTCATTCTCCTCAACAATACCACATCTAATCATGCCAGTTTGTAATTCCTGATAATATTCTTCTACAGAATTTTTTCCTTGTCTTAAGCGCTGTAATTTTTGAAGCAATTCACATTGATAATATGGTGGAACCCAACGAGTACGCATAGCAGTTTTCAAAGCAGCCCAAGTAGTTGGAATAGGACATAATCTACAATGTTCAGACCACCATACACATGCAAAACTAGTGAAAGCACAAACAGCAGCAGCAACTCGTCTCTCCTCAGGATATTGTAAACATGTAAATCGTTGTTCGGTTTCTAACTCCCAAGTAAGATATATATCAGGAACATATCTACCCTCAAATGGTGGAATATTCAATTTCAGTTTAGGAATATGGACATCATCTCGTACCTGAGGTGGTGGTGCAGGCCTACCATTACGAATATATACCTGAGGTCGACCTGCTGGTGGTGGTGCAGGTGGCTGCACGTAGTGCTGATTTTGATCAACCTCATCCTCATAATCTCCCACATAATCATCCTCCTCCGCATCAGCAGCAGGAGCCACAGAAGTATCAACAGCAACACCAACAATTTGGCCAAACGCAAGAGGAACACGGCTCGCTCGGCGAAGGTCTGTTTCGCGATGTGGAGGTAGTCGTTGTTGTTGTTGTTGGAGAGGTGCGTTAGGTGCAGCGGGTGGTGGTGGTGGAAGACGCGCGAGCAATTCATTAAACTTGTTATCGAGCTTTGTTTCGAACGTCTTCTCCATGCCATCTATCTTCTCCATGGCCTCTTCAAATCTGTTTAGCACATCTTGCACCTGTCCACTCATCATTTGCTGAAATTTATCATGCAAATCCTTATTCGTCATGTTCTCCTAGTCAGTATCGTCGGCTTGTGATCCTGGCATGGTTAGCAGCAATAGAAACACACAAGAATATGATCCTACAGACTAGTAACAAGAGGTGGTGGTCGGTGTCACAAATCCGTCAAGCAAAACTCAAATTCTTACCAGTTCTTACCCAGCAGCAGGCGGTGATCGGCAACCGTTGTAGTCAAAACTCTCAAAGCTTGGATAGAGCGATTACCAGGGAGAGTCAAACGCACGACGTAGATGTATGTGGAGCTGGGAAGGCTTATAATATGGTAGCAAAAAGGGTCAGCAATAATCAATTCAGAGATGCAAAGTTGAATAAACGCTCAACGACGGTACTGTGCTGGTCCTAGGCTAGACCGTGCTAGAGACGCGAGCCTAGAACACTAACAAAATCACGGCGCTGCACGTAAACAAGGAAAAACCACACTCTGGAATTTTTTTTTCGCTCTTTTTTTGCGAAAAATCACTATAATGGCGAGTGTCTCAAAACTCTTCCTAGGTCAAACTGACAGGATGGGCACGAAATTTTTTCGACCAGATTTTTTTTTTTCATTTTTTCGTCTGCCCGGACCCAAAAACTAGAAACGGGTCAAAAAAAAACTTCCTATAATGGCACCTGTCTCAAAACACTCAGAAACACCTAAAAATAGGATAGCCAGAAATTTTTTCGAAAAATGCGTTTTCGAAAAATTTTGGGCCTAAAAGGAGGGTGGTTTCCGGACTCTTTTTTTTTTGCGAAACCTACTCCGGCAAGGAAACACGAATCGGAATGTAGATGGATCTCGAAAACAAACCTAATATGACAAGAACTCGGATTGGTGGTGGATATATGGTGGTAGATGGCAGCGGTGGTAGTATATGACAGCGGTGGTGGTATATGGATACGGATTCGAAGCGGTGGCGGATAAGCGGTGGTGGTAGATGGCAGGGGTGATGATGATGGTGCGGCGGCGGCGTGACAACTTATGACCAGAACTCGAAACTCTAAAAGACTAGACTCTAAGACCAGCAACTAGACACGGCGATGCAACCGCAAATTCAACAAAGCAAAACCCTAAAAAGATTATGCAAAGGCTCAAATTGGTTCGAATATGATGAACTAACCCTAATTTTTTGTGTGTGGCTTTTTCGTGGACTGTAGGTATGAAGAACAGACTCGATCTAAACTACGAAAAACTGTAAAATCTCACCGAGCAACCTGGAAATCTGATACCACTTGATAGAGGCAAAGGTGTCCCGTCTTTCGATGAGATGATGGATATCGCTTTGGTGGCAGTCGACTTTGACGATCCGACTACGAACGTGCGAGGACGTCGCGCCTTAGCAATCGCTAAACCAACTCTGAGAGGTTATTGACCACGCCGGAGCACGATCAACCTGACCACGAGGGTCTGTTTCCTGCGAGCAAATGAAGAACAAGCAAGAAACTGAGATTGCAATCTGGATATTGCGAATATAAGATGAAAGCTTTATTGATCAAGGTGGGGTTCTGTGACGCCTTTGTCTGGTCGTTGAACACAAATGAAGTACGCGAAGTTGCAGCTATGGCGAACTTTTAATCTAAACAAAACCCCCAAAGTCTAAACGATGCCCTAAGGGCTGTATATATGGAGGAAGAGGGGGGAATTTCGTGGCCCTTGGTGGAGGGGTCCGAAATCAACCCTATCTCTTGTTTCCCCACACATACGGACTCTAAAAATAGCCTATACTTATGTATTTCGAAATTACATGGGCCTGGCCCAATAATAAGGTGACGCAGCACCTAAAATAGCCTCGGGACGAAATTTATGAAGTGGCATCTTGTATATTTCGTCCAAGGCTTCATGCACCCATTATGGTGGCTTCAAAGTCCTGAAATCATCACTTGTAACTCCGTTCTTGTTCCCCTTGCGCATGCCATCATCTCCATGCTTGTTCTTGCTCCAATGTTCATCCTTCTCCAAGCTAGGCCCTTCATTTGTAAGCAAAACAAATGTATCCAATTTAGGCAGCATCATATTCTCATGAACATTAGAATCATTACCAAGAAACGAAAGTACCTGGTAATTTAGTTGGCGTGCACAAGCTCTAGTAATTGGTCCAGTATGTATAGCAGCAGGGGCTGTGGGTGTAACAATTGTATTGATGTCCTCGTCAACAGACCATATATTCTGGGCACTGCTAAAAAATTCAATGAAATTTTGCATATTTCGGTGGGGTCCAAACTCTTTTAATCGCGAAATTTCGAGTCACGTTAAAAATAATTTTCAAAAAATTATATCAAAATAAAATTAAAAAAACAATTCTCCGCAAAAAAAATGAATGAAATTTAGAATCTTAACTAGCAAGATGCCCGTTTGTTGCACGGAACATGAAGATGCATTTGTATGAGTAGTTTATCTTGTGGGAGAAAAGATGTTATTTTAATGTAATACCCAGTTGGCTTTGTTTTTTATAAGAGTAGAGGGTAGAGAAATCCTGAAAAAAAATGATATTTTAATGCAATTGCCGGTTGGCTTTGGTTTAAAATTTTGTAGCCCATTTCTTACAACTTATAGCCCGTTTTCTAGGGAAGCCCATTTCTTACTACTTACATCCCTCCTCGTCTTGAAAGATTTGCAGCCCAGCAGGGCTGAGAAAAGCAAGTAGGCCTCGGTTTTGGTATTCTCCAAAAAAAGAACTGGGCTAGCCAATTTCAGAAAGAAAAAATATATCAACTGGGCTCGTCATGTGCTTAATAAAAGGGTAAGCGTGGGCTAGACGGGCCACAGCCCCCGCACAGTGCGCAGTTGAGCTCCGTCTCTGAAGCTGAAAATAACTTGGCGAGCTGCTGGGTCCCTGGTGTTATCCGCTCGTTGTTTAATTTTCTCGTTTATTGACTACATTGACAATGGCGTGGAACCTAGTTGTCAAACGATTAGGAGGAAGTATTTTTTTGGCTTGTAATAACGAGGCACCTGCTTGCGAAATGCAATGACCCTGGTGGGTCTCTACCGTCTGCCTCTCCACGTATAGTCATCTCCTGATTCCTCTTGGTTGTTGACCATGTTGACAACGCCAGACGACAGCGGGCACAGCGAGCTAACC
Organism: Triticum dicoccoides; assembly: GCF_002162155.2. Taxonomy (NCBI): domain Eukaryota; kingdom Viridiplantae; phylum Streptophyta; class Magnoliopsida; order Poales; family Poaceae; genus Triticum; species Triticum dicoccoides. The sequence continues at coordinate 361,396,080 of NC_041385.1, forward strand.
AAGGCGGAGAACGACGGCAAGGCCTCGGACGGGAACGAACAGCAGCCATGGAAGATGCGGCTGTGTAGTGGCAGGTGGAGGGGAGTACGAGGGCAACAACATGCAAGTCAAGCATACAAATGGTACAAAAAGCCCAAGGATTAATTGTTCATCAAATTTTTAGACAAAACCCAGATTGAACATGACAGTAACATCTAACCCAACCACTCTTTTTTGCAGTCACAAACAAATGGATCGGTCTGATCCATAAAATCAACATCCTGTGCAAAAAAATTTATTTCAGGATGTCTACAACTTATTGTAAATAGAAGCCGAGCACGTTTAGAAGCCCATTTGTCCACCTGAAACTTCTTTTTTTTGCTGTTCAACATGTTCGTCCATGAGAAATCTCTTGCTGTAAAAATTAAGCCTCATGGACAATAGTAACCTTGCATTCAACAGAAAGAATGTGACAAAACTTCTGTTTGCCTCGTTGGATGCATATCGTCCCATCGTTATTGTCCTCAAACGAATGTCATGAGAACTGAGAAAATCCTTGTGCTTATTACACCAACGATTGGTTATATGTTTTTCTCCACGTGGTTATGCCTAAGTAGACATGAAGATTGAAAACAGTTAAGGTATGAAAAAAGAGTATGTCGAAAGAACGACAGATGAACAGTTAATTCTAGTACAATATATACAGGCTTTCAATGTGCATGAAATCATCACCTCTATGTGCAGCAAAACCACTCGGAGTAAATTGCCTGTAATCAGGTTTTTGGATTGGATTGTTGAATATATGAGCAATTTAGTATGAGATTTAATTCGAATCAGCAGTAAATAGATCATGACGACAATTGCAAGCATCAAAGTAATGGTGCGGACTAAACCAGGAGGACAGAATCACATACTGTACAGCGGGAGCAGAACCGATGTGGTTGATGTTGTCACTCATGTCGTTGATGAAGAGGTTACCGACGTCGGGGAAGAAGGCTGTCGTTGAGGAAGTCGTCGCTGGTAGCAGTCATAGGAGTGTGCTCCCCAAAAACCTGATCGCCCCTCTCTCGTACAGGATCACAAAAGGCGGGGTTCGGAGGACTGCTGTCCCTTCTCGCGGTGCACGCCGGAAGGAGGGCAGGAGAAGAATTGCATGGCGGCACTAAGATCTGGAACGGTGTGAAACCATATGATACAGCGGCGGCTAGGGTAGAGCATGTCAGGTCGGTCGTGCGAGTATAATAGTAGGCCTTTGGCCCCCAAACCCCACGTCCAAGTCAATAATAGCTCAAAAAAAGTCAATAATAGCCCCACCAAGGTTTGTCTCAAATAAACGGAGTAATTAAGGCGTCTGTTAGTCCCTTTAGTATAAATACAATATCATTAATAATGGCCCCACCTTTTGTCTCACAAAGTATGTTGGAGTACAACCGGCTACACGTTTACAATCCACCTCTCTTCTCTCTCCTCTTCTCTCTCCTTCAACTAAGCACAAATACTATATTTAAATCCTTATAGCCTACTTATGTCATCTAATTGTAGTACTTGCTCTAAAGTTACTATCCACTGTTTAGTCTGAATTGCCGGGCGTGCAGCGGGCGGTGCCCTCGGTCAGCGCGCCGCTTCAACGGCGGAAGCAGTGAGAGGTCGTGTCGCCCTGACTTGCCATCAATGTGGAGCGGCGGGCTCAGCTGGCGCCGGGCGGGAAGTGCAAGCGGGAGGGGGGAGGGGTTTTTGTTGGGCTAAGGTGAGAAGCCAACTTGGGATCGGTCTAGACGGGGAAATATCATGGAGAGAATTCCTTATTTGGCCCTTTCTTAAATTTTGCTTCCTTTTTTGGCCCTAAAAAAGATCATTTCCCCTTTTTGACACACAATTTTTATTTTGTTCCCTCCATGACACTTCCATCAATTTTGGCACATAACAGTGTTAAGTCTAACATGAAAAGACCATTCTACCCCCGATATATTATAGGACTAAAATATCTTTTTTCTTTTGACTACATGACTAGTGAAACCAAATCTACTATTTCAGTATCACGTAACAGATTTGAGCTCACTAGATTCCCGCCAAAAAAAAGATTTGAGCTCACCGGACATCTCATGCGCACTCGTTTTACCAGTTGATGTATAGTAATTCCGTTGCATTCGGTTTACCACTTGTGAAGCCTGCCAAAATGAGACAGGTTAAGAGTGCACGTGTAGTTTAAATAAAAAAGGGAAGCTATAACAAGCACTGATCAGTGTACATACGACCCTGCAGTTGGTGTGTTGGTGCGTATCTGTCCGACACCGACGAACAAGTAGATATTGTTGGCGTTCTGCGCAACAAGCGCGGGCGTGGTGTTGCCGGAGCCCGGAGGTGAGTGCCTGGTTGGCAACGACGCCCTTGGTTAGGAGGGCCCAGAAGTAGCCAGCTGTGAAGCCTGCCACATAGGCATAAAATATGATGTGGCACCAATAAACTAAGCACCAATGCATTGAAGACTTGAGTTACTAAGCCATTTAATGCACTTAGCACCTCATCTAAAGAGCATTAGTAGTATAAGCCAGTGCCATGACATATACAACCCATGTTATAGTCAACATGTACAATAGTAGATCAAAAGAGTGTACAACTACTTTTTTATTCTGTGGCCCACCTTTCATTCTCACAAAGTGCCTAGGAGCACGTGCTAGAGCTGGATCTTCATGAAGAGCCCGCTTACCTTCTCTCTCCTCTTCTCTTTCCTCCAACTAAGCAGAAATATACTAGTTTATTCCTTATAGCCCGCTGACTCAGCTCTATTGTACTTGCTCTAAGCACATCTAAGCACTTACTAGCACCCCCTTGACCATGGACCTTGACGGTGTACGTCACCTTGTGTCTCATAATTTTCCTTGTCATCATCTGAGTCCTAGAAGATCTCACCCACATCATCATTAGCATGCAGCCGCCTTGATAGACAACATGCACAGAAGGAGTAGAGACGACTGGGGACGCACCACCACCATGTCGTGGGCACTCCGTATGTGCTCGTGTGCATGCAGCGTGCGTGTTTTTCCATCGGTGCTAGCTCTAAGGCCGAGGTTGCGGTTGTCTTTGTCTCCGACTAGTAGTTGAGCAACGACGGCAAAGAGGTGCGACAAGAGATGCGTATGCACCGTTGCGTGCGAGCTTTGCCATAGCACGACAAACCGGAAGTCGCCGCGGATGGTGCACGCCTCCATGCAGCCGAGTGTGTGCGCATGCATGTGTTATTCACGTGCATTCTGCGGCTGAGCGTGTGTGCATGCACGTCTTGTGTACGTGCATTGTGTGCTCCTTGATGTGCGCGTCTGTCCATGAGTTGGATCAGATGGAGTTAGTGCGTTGGCTTGTGTACATGCGTGGCTGCATGCGTCCTGTACATGCATGGCTTGTTGCGTGGTTATCAATAATTCAATATAAACTACTCCCTCCGTTCCTAAATATAAGTCTTTCTAGCCATTTAAAATAGACTACAACATACAGATGTATGTAGACATATTTTAGAGTGTAGATTCACTCTTTTGTTTTGTATGTAGTCCCTTATTGAAATATCTAAAAATACTTATATTTGGGAACGGAGGGAGTATAAAACATCTTCAACTTAGCATCCTTGATAGAGGCAAAGGTGTCCCGTCTTTCGATGAGATGATGGATATCGCTTTGGTGGAAGTCGACTTTGACGATCCGACTACGAACGTGCGAGGACGTCGCGCCTTAGCAATCGCTAAACCAACTCCGAGAGGTTATTGACCATGCCGGAGCATGATCAACCTGACCACGAGGGTCTGTTTCCTGCGAGCAAATGAAGAACAAGCAAGAAATTGATATTGCAATATGGATATTACGAATATAAGATGAAAGCTTTATTGATCAAGGTGGGGTTCTGTGACGCCTTTGTCTGGTCGTTGAACACAAAAGAAGTACGCGAAGTTGCAGCTATGGTGAACTTCTAATCTAAACAAAACCCAAAGTCTAAACGACGCCCTAAGGGCTGTATATATGTAGGAAGAGGGGGGGGGGGTGGATTTCGTGGCCCTTGGGGAAGGGGTCCGAAACCAACCCTGTCTCTTGTTTCCCCACACATATGAATTCTAAAAACAGCCTATACTCAAGTATTTCGAAAATACATGGGCTTGGCCCAATAATAAGGTGATGCAGCACCTAGAATAGCCTCTCGACGAAAGTTATGAAGTAGCATCTTGTATATTTCGTCCAAGGCTTCATGCACTCATTATGGTGGCTTCAACATCGTGAAATCATCACTTGTAACTCCGTTCTTGTTCCCCTTGCGCATGCCATCATCTCCATGCTTGTTCTTGCTCCAATGTTCATCCTTCTCCAAGCTAGGCCCTTCATTTGTAAGCAAAACAAATGTATCCAATTTAGGCAGCATCATATTCTCATGAACATTAGAATCATTACCAAGAAACGAAAGTACCTGGTAATTTAATTGGCATGCGCGAGCTCTAGTAATTGGTCCAGTGTGTATAGCAGCAGGGGCTTTGGGTGTAACAATGGTATTGTTGTCCTCATCATCCTGCCCTTCTTGAAATGAAGTCGTCCTCGACGAAATCTCATCTTCCTCACGCAAATAAGGCTTCAAATCTGCAATGTTAAAAGTGGGAGTAACCCCAAAATCTGCAGGTAGCTCGAGTTTATATGCATTATCATTTATTTTCTCTAACACCTTAAAAGCACCATCAGCAGGTGGCATTAGCTTTGATTTGCGCAAATCAGGAAATCTGTCCTTACGCAAATGTAACCAAACAAGATCTCCAAGTGCAAACATAACATGTTTTCTACCTTTATCTCCAGGAAGTTTATATTTAGCATTCATACGCTCAATGTTTTCCTTAGTTAACTCATGCATTTTTAAAATCAATTCAGCACGTTGTTTAGTATCAATATTAACCTTCTCCGAAGATGGAAGAGGCAACAAATGAATAGGTGCACGAGGTAGGAAACCATACACAATTTCAAAAGGGCACATCTTAGTAGTAGAATGCATTGAACGATTATAAGCAAATTCAATATGAGGCAAGCATTCTTCCTACATTTTCTTATTATTCTTCAAAACAGCCCTAAGCATAGTAGACAATGTTCTATTGACTACTTCGGTTTGTCCATCAGTTTGGGGGTGACAAGTGATGAGGACATCAATACCATTGTTACACCCACAGCCCCTACTGCTACGTATACTGGACCAATTACTAGAGCTCGCGCACGCCAATTAAATTATCAGGTACTTTCGTTTCTTGGTAATGATTCTAATGTTCATGAGAATATGATGCTGCCTAAATTGGATACATTTGTTTTGCTTACAAATGAAGGGCCTAGCTTGGAGAAGGATGAACATTGGAGCAAGAACAAGCATGGAGATGATGGCATGCGCAAGGGGAACAAGAACGGAGTTACAATCGATGGTTTCAGGACTTTGAAGCCACCATAATGAGTGCATGAAGCCTTGGACGAAATATAAAAGATGCCACATCATAAATTTCGTCCAGAGGCTATTCTAGGTGCTGCGTCACCTTATTATTAGGCCAGGCCCATGTAATTTCGAAATACATAAGTATAGGCTATTTTTAGAGACCGTATGTGTGGGGAAACAAGAGATAGGGTTAGTTTCGGACCCCTGTACCAAGGGCCACGAAATTCACCCCCTCTTCCTCCATATATACAGCCCTTAGGGCACCGTTTAGACTTTGGGTTTTGTTTAGATTAAAGTTCGCCATAGCTGCAACTTCGCGTACTTCGTTTGTGTTCAACGATCAGACAAAGACGTCACAGAACCCCACCTTGATCAATAAAGCTTTCCTCTTATATTCGCAATATCCAGATTGCAATCTCAGTTTCTTGCTTGTTCTTCGTTTGCTCGCAGGAAACAGACCCTCGTGGTCAGGTTGATCGTGCTCCGGCGTGGTCAATAACCTCTCGGAGTTGGTTTAGCGATTGCTAAGGCGCGACGTCCTCGCACTTTCGTAGTTGGATCATCAAAGTCGACTTCCACCAACGCGATATCCATCATCTCATCGAAAGACGGGACACCTTTGCCTCTATCAAGTGGTATCAGATTTCCAGGTTGCTCGGTGAGATTTTACAGTTTTTCGTAGTTTGGATCGAGTCGGTTCTTCATACCTATAGTCCACGAAAAAGCCACAAAAAAATTAGGGTTAGTTCATCATATCCGAACCAATCTGAGCCTTTGCATAATATTTTTACGGTTTTGCTTTGTTGAATTTGCGGTTGCATCGTCGTGTCTAGTTGCTGGTCTTAGCGTCTAGTCCTTTAGAGTTTCGAGTTCTGTCACAGTTTGTCACGCCGCCGCCGCACCATCTTCATCGTTGTTGCCATATACCACCACCGCTGCCATATCCCACCAATGCTGCCTTATACCACCACCACTGCCATATACCACCACCGCTGCCATATCCCACCAACGCTGCCATATACCACCTATCCATATCCATATACCACCACCGCTATCATATACCACCACCGCTGTCATATCCTACCACCATATATCCACCACCAATCCGAGTTCCTTGCATATTAGGTTTGTTTTCAAGATCCATCTAATTTCCGATTCGTGTTTCCTTGCCTGAGTAGGTTTCGGGGAAAAAAAAGTCTGGAGACCCCCGGGCAGTTTTTAGGCCAAAATTTTGGTGACCAAAAATATTTTTTCCCTATCCTATTTTTAGGTCCCCAGGAGTGTTTTGAGACATTCGCCATCATAGTGATTTTTTGTCGCACTTTTTCGTCGTCGCTGCCCTGATTTCCGAAAAAAAATTGTCAAAAAATTTCGTGCCCATCTTGTCAGTTTGACCTGGGAAGAGTTTTGAGACACTCGCCATTATAGTGATTTTTCGCAAAAAAAAGCAGCGCAAAAAAAAAGAGCGGCACAAAAAAAAGAGCGAAAAAAATTCCAGAGTGTGCTTTTCCCTTGTTTAAGTGCAGCGCCGTGATTTTGTTAGTGTTCTAGGCTCGCGTCTCTAGCACGGTCTTGCCTAGGACCAGCACAGTATCGTCATTGAGCGTTTATTCAACTTTGCATCTCTGAATTGATTATTGCTGATCCTTTTTGCTACCATATTATAAGCCTTCCCAGCTCCACATACATCTACGTTGTGTGTTTGACTCTCCCTGGTAATCGCTCTATCCAAGCTTTGAGAGTTTTTGACTACAACGGTTGCCGATCACCGCCTGCTGTTGGGTAAGAACTGGTAAGAATTTGAGATTCGCTTGACGGATTTGTGACACCCGACCACCACCATATTCCAGTAGTCTGTAGGATCATATTCTTGTCTGTTTCTATTGCTGCTAACTATGGCAGGAACACAAGTCGACGAGATTGACTAGGAGAACATGACGAACAAGGAGCTTCATGATAAGTTTCATCAAATGTTGGGTCAACAGGTGGAAGACGTGATGGCCAGCTTTGGAAAGGCAATGGAGAAGATGGATGACATTGAGAAGTCTGTTGACACCAAGTTGGATCCCATGTTTGCTGAATTACTCAAACGTCTCCCACAACCAGCTCTACTCCGTGATAAAGTAGGGCGAGCACAGCGTGTTCCTATTGAGCCAAGACAAAATTCTGGTGCCGCTGCTACTGTTGTTGGTGCTTCTGTAGCTCCAGCTGTTAGTGCAGAGGTGGAGGACTATTATGAGGATGAGGTTGATCAAAATCAGAACTACGTGCAGCCACCAGCACCACCACCAGCAGGTCGACCTCAGGTATATATTCGCAATGGTAGGCCTGTGCCACCACCTCAGGTACGAGATAATGACCATATTCCGAAACTGAAATTGAATATTCCACCATCTGAGGGTAGATATGTTCCTGATATATATCTTACTTGGGAGTTAGAAACTGAACAATGTTTTACATGTTTACAATATCCCGAGGAGAGACGGGTTGCTGCTGCTGTTTGTGCTTTCACTAGTTTTGCATGTGTATGGTGGTCTGAACATTGTAGATTATATCCAATTCCAACTACTTGGGCTGCTTTGAAAACTGCTATGCGTACTCGTTGGGTTCCACCATATTATCAACATGAATTGCTTCAAAAATTGCAGCGTTTAAGACAAGGAAAAAATTCTGTAGAAGAATATTATCAGGAATTACAAACTGGCATGATTAGATGTGGTATTGTTGAGGAGAACGAAGCTATGCTTGCACGTTTTATGGGTGGATTAAATAGAGAGATTCAGACCATTTTAGAGTACAAGGAGTATACTAATATCACTTGTTTATTCCATCTTGCTTGTAAAGCTGAACGTGAAGTGCAGGATCGACAAGCATTGGCGCGAACTAACTTTTCAGCAGGTCGACTTTCATCATGGACACTGCGTGCATCCTGTACTTCCACTGCACCAGCACCTCCATCAGCTGCTACCTCCAGCCGTGATACAAGAAAGCAAGCACAACCACCACTATCTGCCAAGAGCGCACCTGCCGGGCCTGCACAGAGTTCTTCTTCGTCCATGGCATCAACAGGGCACACAAGTGATATTATTTGTCGTCGTTGTAAGGGAAGAGGACATTATGCACGAGAATGCAAATCTCAGAGTGTGATGATTCCTACTGAGGATGGTGGGTATGAATGTGCTAGTGACTATGATGAGGAGACTTTGGCCCTTATTACAAGTGAAGAACACGGTGGAGATGATTCTGATCATGAGACGCAATACATGTCTCCTGAAGATGCTGACAGGTATGAATGTTTAGTTGCTCAACGTGTTTTGAGTGTGCAGGTTACACAAGCTGAGCAAAATCAGAGGCATAATTTGTTCCATACAAAGGGAGTTGTGAAGGAACGTTCTGTGCGCGTCATCATAGATGGAGGGAGCTGCAACAACTTGGCTAGCATGGGGATGCTGGAGAAGCTCTCTCTCACCACAAGACCACATCCACATCCTTACTACATCCAATGGTTCAACAACAGCGGCAAGGTTAAGGTAACATGTATTGTTCGTGTGCATTTTAGTATCTCTACATATGCTGATTATGTTGATTGTGATGTGGTACCTATGCAAGCCTGTTCCTTATTACTTGCTAGACCATGGCAATTTGATAAAAATTCTGTACACCATGGTAGAAATAATCAGTATACTCTTGTTCATAAGGATAAAAATATTACTTTGCTTCCTATGACTCCTGATTTCATTTTGAAAGATGATATTAATAGAGCTAATAAAGCAAAACAGGAGCAAAAAAAGAGTGAAAATCAGATTGTGGCAAAAGAATTTGAGCAACAAATGAAGCCTAATAATAAACCATCTAGTGTTGCTTCTGAAATTAAATTGAAAATTGCATGTTTATTTGACACCAAATCTGATATTAATGAGCTAGATTTCAGCAAATCTGTTTGCTATGCTTTTGTGTGCAAAAAGGCATTATTTTCATTCGAGGACGTGCCTTCCTCTTTGCCTCCTGCTATCACTAACATTTTGCAGGAGTTCGCTGACGTCTTTCCACAAGACATGCCACCGGGATTACCGCCTATTCGAGGGATTGAGCATCAGATTGACTTAATTCCTGGTGCTTCACTGCCAAACCATGCGCCATACTGTACCAATCTAGAGGAGACGAAGGAGATTATGCGTCAAGTACAAGAGCTTCTCGACAAAGGTTATATACGCGAATCCCTTAGTCCTTGTGCTGTTCCTATTATTCTAGTGCCAAAAAGGATGGTACATCGCGTATGTGTGTTGATTGTAGAGGCATTAATAATATTACTATTCGTTATCGTCATCCTATTCCCAGGCTAGATGATATGCTTGATGAATTGAGTGGCTCTACAATATTCTCCAAAGTTGATTTGCGTAGTGGATACCATCAAATTCGTATGAAATTGGGGGATGAATGGAAAACATCATTTAAAACTAAGTTTGGATTATATGAGTGGTTAGTCGTGCCTTTTGGGTTAACTAATGCACCTAGTACTTTCATGAGATTAATGAACGAAGTTTTACGTGCTTTCATTGGACGATTTGTGGTAGTTTACTTTGATGACATATTGATTTATAGCAGATCTTTGGAGGAACATTTGGAACATTTACGTGTTGTTTTTATTGCTCTACGTGATGCACGTTTGTTTGGTAACCTTGGGAAGTGCACCTTTTGCACCGACCGAGTGTCTTTTCTTGGATAAGTTGTTACTCCACAGGGAATTGAAGTTGATAAAGCCAAGATTGAAGCTATTGAGAGTTGTGCGCAGCCCAAAACAGTCACACAAGTGAGGAGTTTTCTTGGCCTCGCTGGATTCTATAGGCGTTTTGTGAGAGATTTCAGCACCATTGCTGCACCTCTCAATGAGCTTACAAAGAAGGATGTGCCTTTTGTTTGGGGTACCGCACAGGAAGAAGCCTTCACGGTGTTGAAAGATAAGTTGACACATGCTCCTTCACTCCAACTTCCTGATTTTAATAAGACTTTTGAGCTTGAATGTGATGCTAGCGGAATTGGATTAGGAGGTGTGTTATTACAAGATGGCAAACCTATTGCATACTTTTCTGAAAAACTGAGTGGGCCTAGTCTGAATTATTCTACTTATGATAAAGAATTATATGCTCTTGTTCGGACTTTAGAGACATGGCAACATTATTTATGGCCCAAAGAATTTGTTATACATTCTGATCATGAATCTTTGAAACATATTAAAAGTCAAGCTAAACTGAATCGTAGACGTGCTAAATGGGTTGAATTCATTGAGACTTTCACTTATGTTATTAAACACAAGAAGGGTAAAGAAAATGTTATTGTTGATGCATTGTCTCGTCGATATACTATGCTTTCTGATAGAGGCAAAGGTGTCCCGTCTTTCGATGAGATGGTGGATTTCGCTTTGGTGGAAGTCGACTTTGACGATCCAACTATGAACGTGCGAGGACGTCGCGCCTTAGCAATCGCTAAACCAACTCCGAGAGGTTATTGACCACGCCGGAGCACGATCAACCTGACCACGAGGGTCTGTTTCCTGCAAGCAATCGAAGAACAAGCAAGAAACTGAGATTGCAATCTGGATATTGCGAATATAAGATGAAAGCTTTATTGATCAAGGTGGGGTTCTGTGACGCCTTTGTCTGGTCGTTGAACACAAACGAAGTACGCGAAGTTGCAGCTATGGCGAACTTTTAATCTAAACAAAACCCAAAGTCTAAACGATGCCCTAAGGGCTGTATATATGGAGGAAGAGGGGGGGAATTTCGTGGCCCTTGGTGGAGGGGTCCGAAATCAACCCTATCTCTTGTTTTCTCACACACACGGACTCTAAAAATAGCCTATACTTATGTATTTCGAAATTACATGGGCCTGGCCCAATAATAAGGTGACGCAGCACCTAAAATAGCCTCGGGACGAAATTTATGAAGTGGCATCTTGTATATTTCGTCCAAGGCTTCATGCACCCATTATGGTGGCTTCAAAGTCCTGAAATCATCACTTGTAACTCCGTTCTTGTTCCCCTTGCGCATGGCATCATCTCGATGCTTGTTCTTGCTCCAATGTTCATCCTTCTCCAAGCTAGGCCCTTCATTTGTAAGCAAAACAAATGTATCCAATTTAGGCAGCATCATATTCTCATAAACATTAGAATCATTACCAAGAAACGAACGTACCTGGTAATTTAGTTGGCGTGCACGAGCTCTAGTAATTGGTCCAGTATGTATAGCAGCAGGGGCTGTGGGTGTAACAATTGTATTGATGTCCTCATCATCCTCCCCTTCTTGAAATGAAGTCGTCCTCGACGGAAGTTCATCTTCCTCACCCAAATAAGGCTTCAAATCTGCAATGTTAAAAGTGGGACTAACCCCAAAATCTGCAGGCAGCTCAAGTTTATATGCATTATCATTTATTTTCTCTAACACCTTAAAGGGACCATCAGCACGTGGCATTAACTTTGATTTGCGCAAATCAGGAAATCTATCCTTACGCAAATGTAACCAAACAAGATCTCCAGGTGCAAACACAACATGTTTTCTACCCTTATCTCCAGCAAGTTTATATTTAGCATTCATGCGCTCAAATCCTTAGTTAACTCATGCATTTTTAAAATCAATTCAGCACGTTGTTTAGCATCAAAATTAACCTTCTCCGAAGATGGAAGAGGCAACAAATCAATAGGTGCACGAGGTAGGAAACCATACACAACTTCAAAAGGGCACACCTTAGTAGTAGAATGCAATGAACGATTATAAGCAAATTCAATATGAGGCAAGCATTCCTCCCACATTTTCTTATTATTCTTCAAAACAGCCCTAAGCATAGTAGACAACGTTCTATTGACTACTTCAGTTTGTCCATCAGTTTGGGGGTGACAAGTAGTATTAAAAAGCAGTTTAGTCCCCAACTTAGCCCGTAAACATCTCCAAAAGTGGCTAAGAAATTTAGTATCACGATCTGAAACAATAGTATTTGGCACACCATGCAAGCGAATAATTTCACGAAAGAACAAATCAGCAACATTAACAGCATCATCGCTTTTATGACATGGTATAAAGTGTGCCATTTTCGAGAATCTATCCACGACAACAAATATGCTATCCCTCCCCTTCTTTGTTCGAGGTAAACCTAAAACAAAGTCCATAGATATATCCTCCCAACGAACACTAGGTACAGGCAAAGGCATATATAAACCATGAGGATTGAGTCGTGACTTAGCTTTTTGACATGTAGTGCAGCGAGCAATAAAACGCTCAACATCCCGTCTCATCTTTGGCCAAAAGAAATGTGTAGCAAGTACGTCCTCCGTCTTCTTCACGCCAAAGTGTCCCATTAATCCTCCTCCATGCGCCTCCTGCAACAACAAAAGAAGAACGGAGCTAGCTGGAATGCATAGCTTGTTAGCACCAAACACAAATCCATCGTTAACAACAAACTTGTTCCACATTCTTCCTTCTTTACAATTCTGCATTACATCTTTAAAATCAGCATCATGCACATATTGATCTTTGATGGTCTCCAAACCAAATATTTTGAAGTCAAGTTGTGAAAGCATAGTATAGCGACGAGACAATGCATCAGCAATAACATTTTCTTTTCCCTTCTTGTGTTTAATGACATAAGGGAAAGTCTCTATGAATTCAACCCATTTAGCATGTCTACGATTCAGTTTAACTTGACTTTTAATATGTTTCAAAGTTTCATGATCAGAATGTATAACAAATTCTTTGGGCCATAAATAATGTTGCCATGTTTCTAAAGTCCGAACAAGAGCATATAATTCTTTATCATAAGTAGAATAATTCAGACTAGGCCCACTCAAATTTTCAGAAAAGTATGCAACAGGTTTGCCATCTTGTAATAACACACCTGCTAATCCAATTCCACTAGCATCACATTCAAGCTCAAAAGTCTTATTAAAATCAGGAAGTTGGAGTAAAGGAGCATGTGTCAACTTATCTTTCAATACCGTGAAGGCTTCTTCCTGTGCGGTACCCCAAAGAAAAGGCACATCTTTCTTTGTAAGCTCATTGAGAGGTGCAGCAATGGTGCTGAAATCTCTCACAAAACGCCTATAGAATCCAGCGAGGCCAAGAAAACTCCTCACTTGTGTGACCGTTTTGGGCTGCGGCCAACTCTCAATAGCTTCAATCTTGGCTTTATCAACTTCAATTCCCTGTGGAGTAACAACATAGCCAAGAAAAGATACTCGGTCGGTGCAAAAGGTGCACTTCCCAAGGTTACCAAACAAACGTGCATCACGTAGAGCAATAAAAACAGCACGTAAATGTTCCAAATGTTCTTCCAAAGATCTGCTATAAATCAATATGTCATCAAAGTAAACTACCGCAAATCGTCCAATGAAAGCACGTAAAACTTCGTTCATTAATCTCATGAAAGTACTAGGTGCATTAGTTAACCCAAAAGGCATGACTAACCACTCATATAATCCAAACTTAGTTTTAAATGTTGTTTTCCATTCATCTCCCAATTTCATACGAATTTGATGGTAGCCACTACGCAAATCAACTTTGGAGAATATTGTAGAGCCACTCAATTCATCAAGCATATCATCTAGCCTAGGAATAGGATGACGATAACGAATAGTAATATTATTAATGCCTCTACAATCAACACACATACGTGATGTACCATCCTTTTTCGGCACTAGAATAATAGGAACAGCACAAGGACAAAGGGATTCGCGTATATAACCTTTGTCGAGAAGCTCTTGTACATGACGCATAATCTCCTTCGTCTCCTCTGGATTGGTACGGTATGGTGCACGGTTTGGCAGTGAAGCACCGGGAATTAAGTCAAACTGATGCTCAATCCCTCGAATAGGCGGTAATCCCGGTGGCACGTCTTGTGGAAAAACGTCAACGAACTCCTGCAAAATGTTAGTGACAGCAGGAGGCAAAGAGGAAGGCACGTCCTCGAATGAAAATAATGCCTCTTTGCACACAAAAGCATAGCAAACCGATTTGCTGAAATCTAGCTCATCAATATCAGATTTGGTGGCAAATAAACATCCACTTTTCAATTTAATTTCAGAAGCAACACTAGATGGTTTATTATTAGGCTTCATTTGTTGCTCAAATTCTTTTGCCACAATCTGATTTTCACTCTTATTCTTCTCCTGTTGTGCTTTATTAGCTCTATTAATATCATCTTTCAAAATGGAATCAGGAGTCATAGGAAGCAAAGTAATATTTTTATCCTTATGAACAAGAGTATAGTGATTGTTTCTACCATGGTGTACAGAATATTTATCAAATTGCCATGGTCTACCAAGTAATAAGGAACATGCTTGCATAGGTACCACATCACAATCAACATAATCAGCATACGTAGAGATACTAAAATGCACACGAACAGTACGTGTTACCTTAACCTTGCCGCTGTTGTTGAACCATTGGATGTAGTAAGGATGTGGATGTGGTCTTATGGTGAGAGAAAGCTTCTCCACCATCTCCATGCTAGCCAAGTTGTTGCAGCTCCCTCCGTCTATTATGACGCGCACAGAACGTTCCTTCACAACTCCCTTGGTATGGAACAAATTGTGCCTCTGATTTTGCTCAGCTTGTGTGACCTGCACACTCAAAACACGTTGAGCAACTAAACATTCATACCTGTCAGCGTCTTCAGGAGCCATGTATTGCGTCTCATGATCAGAATCATCTCCACCATGTTCTTCACGTGTAATAAGAGCCAATGTCTCCTCGTCATAGTCACTAGCGGACTCATATCCACCATCCGCGGTAGCAATCATCACACGCGGAGATTTGCATTCCCTCGCATAATGACCTCCTCCCTTACAACGACGACAAATAATATCACTTGTGTGGCCTGTTGATGCCATGGAAGAAGAAGAACGCTGTGCAGGACCTGCAGGTGCGCTCTTGGCAGATAATGGTGGTTGTGCCTGTTTTCTTGTATCACGGCTGGAGGTGGCACCAGATGGAGGTGCTGGTGCAGTTGAAGTAGAAGATGCACGTGGTGTCCATGATGAAGGTCGGCCTGCAGAAAAGTTAGTTCGCCCCAATGCTTGTCGATCCTGCACTTCACGTTCAGCTTTACAAGCAAGATGGAATAAACGAGTGATATTAGTATACTCCTTATAGTCTAGAATGGTCTGAATCTCTCTATTTAATCCACCCAGAAAACGTGCAAGCATAGCTTTATTCTCCTCAACAATACCACATCTAATCATGCCAGTTTGTAATTCCTGATAATATTCTTCTACAGAATTTTTCCCTTGTCTTAAACGCTGCAATTTTTGAAGCAATTCACGTTGATAATATGGTGGAACCCAACGCGTACGCATAGCAGCTTTTAAAGCAGCCCAAGTAGTTGGAATAGGATATAATCTACAATGTTCAGACCACCATACACATGCAAAACTAGTGAAAGCACAAACAGTAGCAGCAACTCGTCTCTCCTCAGGATATTGTAAACATGTAAATCATTGTTCAGTTTCTAACTCCCAAGTAAGATATATATCAGGAACATATCTACCCTCAAATGGTGGAATATTCAATTTCAGTTTAGGAATATGGACATCATCTCGTACCTGAGGTGGTGGTGCAGGCCTACCATTACGAATATATACCTGAGGTCGACCTGCTGGTGGTGGTGCTGGTGGCTGCTCGTAGATCTGATTTTGATCAACCTCATCCTCATAATCGCCCGCATACTCATCATCCTCCTGGGTACCAGCAGGAGCAGTAGCAGGAGCCAAAGAAGCACCAACAGCAGTAGCAGCGGCACCAGAATTTTGTCCTGGCTCAATAGGAACACGCTGTG
Organism: Triticum dicoccoides; assembly: GCF_002162155.2. Taxonomy (NCBI): domain Eukaryota; kingdom Viridiplantae; phylum Streptophyta; class Magnoliopsida; order Poales; family Poaceae; genus Triticum; species Triticum dicoccoides. The sequence goes on from NC_041385.1 coordinate 361,412,320, forward strand.
CTCGTCCATACTGATTCGGAAGGGGGCGTAGTTGTTGTTGTTGCAGAGTTGCGACAGTGCAGCCGGTGGTGGAAGACGCGCAAGCAGTTCATTAAATCTGTTATCGAGCTTTGTTTCGAACGTCTTCTCAAGGCCAGTGATCTTCTCCATGGCCTCTTCAAAATTGTTCAGCACATCTTGTACCTGTTCAGTCATCATTTGCTGAAACTTATCATGAAGCTCCTTGTTCGATAAGTTCTCCCAGTTAATCTCGTCGGCTTGTGATCCTGGCATGGTTAGCAGCAATAGAAACACACAAGAATATGATCCTACAGACTACTAAGAAGTGGTGGTGGATGTATCACAAATCCGTCAAGCAAATCTCAAATTCTTACCAGTTCTTACCCAGCAGCAGGCGGTGATCGGCAACCATTGTAGTCAAAAACTCTCAAAGCTTGGATAGAGCGATTACCAGGGAGAGTCAAACACACGACGTAGATGTATGTGGAGCTGGGAAGGCTTATAGTATGGTAGCAAAAAGGGTCAGCAATAATCAATTCAGAGATGCAAAGTTGAATAAACGCTCAACGACGGTACTGTGTTGGTCCTAGGCTAGACTGTGCTAGAGACGCGAGCCTAGAACACCAACAAAATCACGGCGCGGCACGTAAACAAGGGAAAAGCACACTCTGAAATTTTTTTTTCGCTCTTTTTTTTTGCGCTCCTTTTTTTTTGCGCTGCTTTTTTTTTGCGAAAAATCACTATAATGGCGAGTGTCTCAAAACTCTTCCTAGGTCAAACTGACAGGATGGGCACAATTTTTTTTTTTCGACTGCCCGGACCCAAAAACTGGAAACGGGTCAAAAAAAACTTCCTATAATGGCACCTGTCTCAAAACACTCAGAAACACCTAAAAATAGGATAGCCAGAAATTTTTTCGAAAAATGCGTTTTCGAAAAATTTTGGGCCTAAACGGAGCGTGGCTACCCGACTCTTTTTTTTTCCGAAACCTACTCCGGCAAGGAAACACGAATCGGAAACTAGATGGATCTCGAAAACAAACCTAATAAGCAAGGAACTCGGATTGGTGGTGGATATATGGTGGTGGTATATGGCAGCGGTGGTGGTAGCGGTGGTAGTATATGGATATGGATCGGTGGTGGTCTATGGACACGGATTGGTGGTGGTATATGGATACGGATTCGGAGCGGTGGTGGTAGATGGCAGGGGCGATGATGATGGTGCGGCGGCGGCGTGAGAACTTATGACCAGAACTCGAAACTCTAAAAGACTAGACTCTAAGACCAGCAACTAGACCGACGATGCAACCGCAAATTCAACAAAGCAAAACCCTAAAAAGATTATGCAAAGGCTCAGATTGGTTCGGATATGATGAACTAACCCTAATTTTTTTTGTGGCTTTTTCGTGGACTGTAGGTATGAAGAACAGACTCGATCTAAACTACAAAAACTGTAAAATCTCACCGAGCAACCTGGAAATCTGATACCACTTGATAGAGGCAAAGGTGTCCCGTCTTTCGATGAGATGGTGGATTTCGCTTTGGTGGAAGTCGACTTTGACGATCCGACTACGAACGTGCGAGGACGTCGCGCCTTAGCAATCGCTAAACCAACTCCGAGAGGTTATTGACCATGCCGGAGCACGATCAACCTGACCACGAGGGTCTGTTTCCTGCAAGCAATCGAAGAACAAGCAAGAAACTGAGGTTGCAATCTGGATATTGCGAATATAAGATGAAAGCTTTATTGATCAAGGTGGGGTTCTGTGACGCCTTTGTCTGGTCGTTGAACACAAACGAAGTACGCGAAGTTGCAGCTATGGCGAACTTTTAATCTAAACAAAACCCAAAGTCTAAACGATGCCCTAAGGGCTGTATATATGGAGGAAGAGGGGGGGAATTTCGTGGCCCTTGGTGGAGGGGTCCGAAATCAACCCTATCTCTTGTTTCCCCACACATACGGACTCTAAAAATAGCCTATACTTATGTAATTCGAAATTACATGGGCCTGGCCCAATAATAAGGTGACGCAGCACCTAAAATAGCCTCGGGACGAAATTTATGAAGTGGCATCTTGTATATTTCGTCCAAGGCTTCATGCACCCATTATGGTGGCTTCAAAGTCCTGAAATCATCACTTGTAACTCCGTTCTTGTTCCCCTTGCGCATGGCATCATCTCGATGCTTGTTCTTGCTCCAATGTTCATCCTTCTCCAAGCTAGGCCCTTCATTTGTAAGCAAAACAAATGTATCCAATTTAGGCAGCATCATATTCTCATAAACATTAGAATCATTACCAAGAAGCGAAAGTATCTGGTAATTTAGTTGGCGTGCACGAGCTCTAGTAATTGGTCCAGTATGTATAGCAGCAGGGGCTGTGGGTGTAACAATTGTATTGATGTCCTCATCACTTTCACAACTTGACTTCAAAATATTTGGTTTGGAGACCATCAAAGATCAATATGTGCATGATGCTGATTTTAAAGATGTATTGCAGAATTGTAAAGAAGGGAGAACGTGGAACAAGTTCATCGTTAATGATGGATTTGTGTTTCGTGCTAACAAGCTATGCATTCTAGCTAGCTCTATTCGTCTTTTGTTGTTGCAAGAGGTGCACGGAGGGGGATTAATGGGACACTTTGGCGTGAAGAAGACGGAGGACGTACTTGCTACACATTTCTTTTGGCCAAAGATGAGACGGGATGTTGAGCGTTTTATTGCTCGCTGCACTACATGTAAAAAAGCTAAGTCACAACTCAATCCTCATGGTTTATATATGCCTTTGCCTGTACCTAGTGTTCCTTGGGAGGATATATCTATGGACTTTGTTTTAGGTTTACCTCGAACAAAGAAGGGGAGGGATAGCATATTTGTTGTCGTGGATAGATTCTCGAAAATGGCACACTTTATACCATGTCATAAAAGCGATGATGCCGTTAATGTTGCTGATTTGTTCTTTCGTGAAATTATTCGCTTGCATGGTGTGCCCAATACTATTATTTCAGATCGTGATACTAAATTTCTTAGCCACTTTTCGAGATGTTTATGGGCTAAATTGGGGACTAAACTACTTTTTAGTACTACTTGTCACCCCCAAACTGATGGACAAACTGAAGTAGTCAATAGAACATTGTCTACTATGCTTGGGGCTGTTTCGAAGAATAATAAGAAAATGTGGGAAGAATGCTTTCCTCATATTGAATTTGCTTATAATCGTTCATTGCACTCTACTACTAAGATGTGCCCTTTTGAAATTGTGTATGGTTTCCTACCTCGTGCACCTATTGATTTGTTGCCTCTTCCATCTTCAGAGAAGGTTAATTTTGATGCTAAACAACGTGTTGAATTGATTTTAAAAATGCATGAGTTAACTAAGGAAAACACTGAGCGTATGAATGCTAAATATAAACTTGCTGGAGATAAGGGTAGAAAACATCTTGTGTTTGCACCTGGAGATCTTGTTGGGTTACATTTTCGTAAGGATAGATTTCCTAATTTGCGCAAATCAAAGTTAATGCCACGTGCTGATGGTCCTTTTAAGGTGTTGGAGAAAATAAATGATAATGCATATAAACTTGAGCTGCCTGCAGATTTTGGGGTTAGTCCCACTTTTAATGTTGCAGATTTGAAGCCTTATTTGGGTGAGGAAAATGAGCTTCCGTCAAGGACGACTTCATTTCAAGAAGGGGAGGATGATGAGGACATCAATACCATTGTTACACCCACAGCCCCTACTGCTACGTATACTCGACCAATTACTAGAGCTCGCACACGCCAATTAAATTATCAGGTACTTTCGTTTCTTGGTAAGGATTCTAATGTTCATGAGAATATGATGCTGCCTAAATTGGATACATTTGTTTTGCTTACAAATGAAGGGCCTAGCTTGCAGAAGGATGAACATTGGAGCAAGAACAAGCATGGAGATGATGGCATGCACAAGGGGAACAAGAATGGAGTTACAAGTGATGATTTCATGACTTTGAAGCCACCATAATGAGTGCATGAAGCCTTGGACGAAATATACAAGATGCCACTTCATAAATTTTGTCCAAAGGCTATTCTAGGTGCTGCGTCACCTTATTATTGGGCCAGGCCCATGTAATTTCGAAATACATAAGTATAGGCTATTTTTAGAGACCGTATGTGTGGGGAAACAGGAGATAGGGTTTGTTTCGGACCCCTGTACCAAGGGCCACGAAATTCACCACCTCTTCCTCCATATATATAGCCCTTAGGGCACCTTTTAGACTTGGGGTTTTGTTTAGATTAAAGTTCGCCATAGCTGCAACTTCGCGTACATCGTTTGTGTTCAACGACCAGACAAAGACGTCAAAGAACCCCCACCTTGATCAATAAAGCTTTCCTCTTATATCACAATATCCAGATTGCAATCTCAGTTTCTTGCTTGTTCTTCGTTTGCTCGCAGGAAACAGACCCTCGTGGTCAGGTTGATTGTGCTCCGGTGTGGTCAATAACCTCTTGGAGTTGGTTTAGCGATTGCTAAGGCGCGACGTCCTTGCACGTTCGTAGTTGGATCGTCAAAGTCGACTTCCACCAAAGCGATATCCATCATCTCATCGAAAGACGGGACACCTTTGCCTCTATCAACAAGTAGTACTAAAAAGTAGTTTAGTCCCCAACTTCGCCCATAAACATCTCCAAAAGTGGCTAAGAAATTTGGTATCACGATCTGAAACAATAGTATTTGGTACACCATGTAAGCGAATAATTTCACGGAAGAACAAATCAGCCACATTAAAAGCATCATCGCTTTTATGACATGGTATAAAGTGTGCCATTTTCGAGAATCTATCCACGACAACTATCCCTCCCCTTCTTTGTTCGAGGTAAACCTAAAACAAAGTCCATAGATATATCCTCCCAAGGAACACTAGGTACAGGCAAAGCCATATATAAACCATGAGGATTGAGTCGTGACTTAGCTTTTTTACATGTAGTGCAGCGAGCAACAAAGCGCTCAACATCCCGTCTCATCTTTGGCCAAAAGAAATGTGTAGCAAGTACGTCCTTCGTCTTCTTCACGCCAAAGTGTCCCATTAGTCCTCCTCCATGCGCCTCCTGCAACAACAAAAGACGAACGGAGCTAGCTGGAATGCATAGCTTGTTAGCACAGAACACAAATCCATCATTAATGACAAACTTGTTCCATGTTCTTCCTTCTTTACGATTCTGCAATACATCTTTAAAATCAGCATCATGCACATATTGATCTTTGATGGTCTCCAAACCAAATATTTTGAAGTCAAGTTGTGAAAGCATAGTATAGCGACAAGACAATGCATCAACAATAACATTTTCTTTACCCTTCTTGTGTTTAATGACATAAGGGAAAGTCTCAATGAATTCAACCCATTTAGCATGTCTACGATTCAGTTTAGCTTGACTTTTAATATGTTTCAAAGATTCATGATCAGAATGTATAACAAATTCTTTGGGCCATAAATAATGTTGCCATGTTTCTGAAGTCCGAACAAGAGCATATAATTCTTCATCATAAGTAGAATAATTCAGACTAGGCCCACTCAATTTTTCAGAAAAGTATGCAACAGGTTTGCCATCTTGTAATAACACACCTCCTAATCCAATTCCACTAGCATCACATTCAAGCTCCAATGTCTTATTAAAAGCAGGAAATTGGAGTAAAGGAGCATGTGTCAACTTATCTTTCAACACCGTGAAGGCTTCTTCCTGTGCGGTACCCCAAACAAAAGGCACATCCTTCTTTGTAAGCTCATTGAGAGGTGCAGCAATGGTGCTGAAATCTCTCATAAAACGCCTATAGAATCCAGCGAGGCCAAGAAAACTCCTCAGTTGTGTGACCGTTTTGGGCTGCGGCCAACTCTCAATAGCTTCAATCTTAGCTTTATCAACTTCAATTCCCTGTGGAGTAACAACATAGCCAGGAAAAGACACTCGGTCGGTGCAAAAGGTGCACTTCCCAAGGTTACCAAACAAACGTGCATCATCTAGAGCAATAAAAACATCACGTAAATGTTCCAAATGTTCCTCCAAAGATCTGCTATAAATCAATATGTCATCAAAGTAAACTACCACAAATCGTCCAATGAAAGCACGTAAAACTTCGTTCATTAACCTCATGAAAGTACTAGGTGCATTAGTTAACCCAAAAGACATGACTAACCACTCATATAATCCAAACTTAGTTTTAAATGTTGTTTTCCATTCATCCCCCAATTTCATACGAATTTGATGGTATCCACTATGCAAATCAACTTTGGAGAATATTGTACAGCCACTCAATTCATCAAGCATATCATCTAGCCTAGGAATAGGATGACGATAACGAATAGTAATATTATTAATGCCTCTACAATCAACACACATACGCGATGTACCATCCTTTTTCGGCACTAGAATAATAGGAACAACACAAGGACTAAGGGATTCGCGTATATAACCTTTGTCGAGAAGCTCTTGTACTTGACGCATAATCTCCTTCGTCTCCTCTGGAATGGTACGGTATGGCGCACGGTTTGGCAATGAAGCACCGGCAATTAAGTCAATCTGATGCTCAATCCCTCGAATAGGCGGTAATCCCGGTGGCACCTCTTGTGGAAAGATGTCAGTGAACTCCTGGAAAATGTTAGTGATAGCAGGAGGCAAAGAGGAAGGCACGTCCTCGAATGAAAATAATGCCTCTTTGCACACAAAAGCATAGCAAACATATTTGCTGAAATCTAGCTCATCAATATCAGATTTGGTGGCAAATAAACATACACTTTTCAATTTAGTTTCAGAAGCAACACTAGATGGTTTATTATTAGGCTTAATTGGTTGCTCAAATTCTTTTGCCACAATCTGATTATCACTCTTATTCTGCTCCTATTTTTCTTTATTAGCTCTATTAATATCATCTTTCAAAATGGAATCAGGAGTCATAGGAAGCAAAGTAATATTTTTATCGTTATGAACAAGAGTATACTGATTATTTCTACCATGGTGTATAGAATTTTTATCAAATTGCCATGATCTACCAAGTAATAAGGAACATGCTTGCATAGGTACCACATCACAATCAACATAATCAGCATATGTAGAGATACTAAAATGCACACGAACAGTACGTGTTACCTTAACCTTGCCGGTATTGTTGAACCATTGGATGTAGTAAGGATGTGGATGTGGTCTTGTGGTGAGAGAGAGCTTCTCCACCATCTCCATGCTAGCCAAGTTGTTGCAGCTCCCTCCGTCTATGATGACGCGCACAGAACGTTCCTTCACAACTCCCTTTGTATGGAACAAATTATGCATCTGATTTTTCTCAGCTTGTGTGACCTGCACACTCAAAATACGTTGAGAAACTAAACATTCATACCTGTCAGCGTCTTCGGGAGCCATGTATTGCGTCTCATGATCAGAATCATCTCCATCGTGTTCTTCACGTGTAATAAGAGCCAACGTCTCCTCATCATAGTCACTAGCGGACTCATACCCACCATCCTCAGTAGCAATCATCACACGCTGAGATGTACATTCTCTCGCATAATGACCTCTTCCCTTACAACGACGACAAATAATATCACTTGTGTGCCCAGTTGATGCCATGGAAGAAGAAGAGCTCTGTGTAGGCCCGGCAGGTGTGCTCTTGGCAGATAGTGGTGGTTGTGCCTGCTTTCTTGTATCACGGCTGGAGGTGGCGCCTAATGGAGGTGCTGGTACAGTGGAAGTAGAGGATGCACGCGGTGTCCATGATGAAGGTCGACCTGCAGAAAAGTTAGTTCGCGCCAATGCTTGTCGATCCTGCACTTCACGTTCAGCTTTACAAGCAATAGGAATAAACGAGTGATATTAGTATACTCCTTATACTCTAGAATGGTCTGAATCTCTCTATTTAATCCACCCATAAAACATGCAAGCATAGGTTCATTCTCCTCAACAATAACACATCTAATCATGCCAGTTTGTAATTCCTGATAATATTCTTCCATAGATTTTTTTCCTTGTCTCAAACGCTGCAATTTTTGAAGCAATTCACGTTGATAATATGGTGGAACCCAACGAGTACGCATAGCAGTTTTCAAAGCAGCCCAAGTAGTTGGAATAGGATATAATCTACAATGTTCACACCACCAAACACATGCAAAACTAGTGAAGGCGCAAACAGCAGCAGGAACACGTCTCCCCTCAGGATATTGTAAACATGTAAATCGTTGTTCAGTTTCAACTCCCAAGTAAGATATATATCAGGAACATATCTACCCTCAAATGGTGGAATATTCAGTTTCAGTTTAGGAAGATGGTCATGATCTCGTACCAGAGGGAGAACCCTACCATTGTGATTATTTGCATGTGGACGACCTGGTGGTTGTGGTGCTGGTGGTTGCACGTAGTTTTGATTTTGATCAACCTCATCCTCGTAATCTCCCGCATAATCATCCTCCGCATTAGCAGCAGGAGCCACAGAAGTATCAACAGCAGCACCAACAGTTTCGCCGGGCTGAAGAAGGACACGGCTCACTCGGTGGAGGGCTGTTTCGCGACGTGGAGGTAGTTGTTGTTGTTGTTGTTGCAGAGGTGCGGCAGGTGCAGCCGGTGGAAGACGCGCAAGCAGTTCATTAAATCTGTTATCGAGCTTTGTTTCGAACGTCTTCTCAAGGCCAGTGATCTTCTCCATGGCCTCTTCAAAATTGTTCAGCACATCTTGCACCTGTTCAGTCATCATTTGCTAAAACTTATCATGAAGCTCCTTGTTCGTTAAGTTCTCCCAGTCAATCTCGTCGGCTTGTGATCCTGGCATGGTTAGCAGCAATAGAAACACACAAGAATATGATCCTACAGACTACTAACAAGTGGTGGTGGTGGGTGTCACAAATCCGTCAAGCAAAACTCAAATTCTTACCAGTTCTTACCCAGCAGCAGGCGGTAATCGGCAACCGTTGTAGTCAAAACTCTCAAAGCTTGGATAGACCGATTACCAGGGAGAGTCAAACACACGACGTAGATGTATGTGGAGCTGGGAAGGCTTATAATATGGTAGCAAAAAGGATCAGAAATAATCAATTCAGAGATGCAAAGTTGAATAAACGCTCAACGACGGTGCTGTGCTGGTCCTAGGCTAGACCGTGCTAGACACGCGAGCCTAGAACACTAACAAAATCATGGCGGTGCACGTAAACAAGGGAGAAGCATAGTCTGGAATTATTTTTTTTTGCGCTCCTCTTTTTTTTGCGAAAAATCACTATAATGGCGAGTGTCTCAAAACTCTTCATAAGTCAAACTGATAGGATGGGCACGCAATTTTTTTGACAATTTGTTTTTCAGAAATCAGGGCAGCGACAACGAAAAAGTGTGACTAAAAATCACTATGATGGCGAGTGTCTCAAAACACTCCCTGGGACCTAGAAATAGGATAGGGAAAAAATATTTTCGGTCGCCGATATTTTGGCCTAAAAACTGCCCGGGGGTCGACAATTTTTTTCCCGAAACCTACTCAGGCAAGGAAACACGAATCGGAAATTAGATGGATCTCGAAAACAAACCTAATATGGAAGGAACTCGGATTGGTGGTGGATATATGGTGGTGGTATATGGCAGCGGTGGTGGTATATGGCAGCGGTGGTGGCAGCGGGGGTGGTAGCGGTGGTAGTATATGGATATGGATCGGTGGTGGTATGGATACGGATTGGTGGTGGTATATGCATACGGATTCGGAGCGGTGGAGGTAGGTGGCAGGGGCGATGATGATGGTGCGGTGGCGGCGTGACAACTTATGACCAGAACTCGAAACTCTAAAAGACTAGACGCTAAGACCAGCAACTTGACACGACGACGCAACCGCAAATTCAACAAAGCAAAATACTGAAAAGACTATGCAATGGCTCAGACTGGTTCGGATAGGATGAACTAACCCTATTTTTTTGGCTTTTTCGTGGACTATAGGTATGAAGAACAAACTCGATCTAAACTACGAAAAACTGTAAAATCTCACCGAGCAACCTGGAAATCTAATACCACTTGATAGAGGCAAAGGTGTCCCGTCTTTCGATGAGATGATGGATATCGCTTTGGTGGAATTCAACTTTGATGATCCGACTACGAACGTGCGAGGACGTCGCGCCTTAGCAATTGCTAAACCAACTCCGAGAGGTTATTGACCACGCCGGAGCACGATCAACCTGACCACGAGGGTCTGTTTCCTGCGAGCAAACGAAGAACAAGCAAGAAACTGAGATTGCAATCTGGATATTGCGAATATAAGATGAAAGATTTATTGATCAAGGTGGGGTTCTGTGACGCCTTTGTCTGGTCGTAAAACACAAAAGAAGTACTCAAAGTTGCAGCTATGGAGAACTTTTAATCTAGACAAAACCCAAAGTCTAAACGACTCCCTAAGGGTTGTATATATGGAGGAAGAGGGGGGATTTCGTGGCCCTTGGGGAAGGGGTCTGAAACCAACCCTATCTCTTGTTTCCCCACACATACGGACTCTAAAAACAGCCTATACTCAAGTATTTCAAAAATACATGGGCCTGGCCCAATAATAAGGTGACGCAGCACCTAGAATAGCCTGTGGACCAAAGTTATGAAGTAGTATCTTGTATATTTTGTCCAAGGCTTCATGCACTCATTATGGTGGCTTTAACGTCCTAAAATCACAACTTGTAACTCTGTTCTTGTTCCCCTTGCGCATGCCATCATCTCCATGCTTGTTCTTGCTCCAATGTTCATCCTTCTCCAAGCTAGGCCCTTCATTTGTAAGCAAAACAAATGTATCCAATTTAGGCAGCATCATATTCTCATGAACATTAGAATCATTACCAAGAAACGAAAGTACCTGGTAATTTAATTGGCGTGCGCGAGCTCTAGTAATTGGTCCAGTGTGTATAGCAGCAGGGGCTGTGGGTGTCACAATGGTAATGGTGTCCTCATCAATCCTGATGCACCGTTTCTAGTGTTTAGCAAAAAGTTCATGTTCTTTTATTTGTTTATAGGTGGGCAGGCGGCAAAAAAACAGGGGAAAACGCGCAAGGTTCCTTGCAGACGCTCCACCGCGAGGTTCCTTGCTTCTCCTCGGTCGTCGGGAATCTATGCTCTTCAGCTCTTTTGTTTTACGTGAGCTTTGTTCATCCTTTTCCCAACACGCGAGACATCTAGCTTCAAGGTGCACGTGTCATGCAAGAAAATGGAGATAATCAGATAAGCAGTGCGTAAGTGAGTCGTGCGG
>NC_041385.1:361423971-361465433 GCF_002162155.2 Triticum dicoccoides
GGGGGGGGGGGGACCGGGGGGAAACCCTTTTTCGTAAGTTAGTCGTGCACTTCGATGGCACCTACGCAATATTTTTTCTCCTCGATGTCACGTGAATAGTGCACATACTCAACGATGGAGCACGGGATGGTAGCAATGACATGGTGAGCCCTTTTTTGGAGAGAGTACGTACTACTAGTAAATAACTTTGATGTGTCCCGTCAACTCGCAGAACGACGAGAAGCTTGATTACTCCTTCTTCCTCGCCAATGCGTGCGCGGTGGCTCGCAGCACGAGGAGAAAGTTTTGCTTACAAGCGGTGGATGTGCAGCAGTTCATTTGGTGTCAGATTGCCAGAAGCACTACAGTAGAACCATCGACTTCCGGAAGAGGCAAAGAGCCAAGCGCAAGGTCACCTACTAACCTTAGGCTAGGCGTAGTGGGAGTAACATAAGTACGGGTACCTCCTTTTTTTATTCTAGAAACAACCACACGCAAATATCAAGGTGCTGGTTATGTAGAACAAATTTCCTGCAGTCTGTGCTCAGCCCTCCTCTATCTCTCTTATCAGCCAGCCAGCGGACGCGCGGAGCCCATCGTCTGTTTGCTCACATGCGGCCCCACATGTCAGTGAAAATGCAAGAGGACCCACTGAACCTGCACATCTTTCATCTCGACGTGTTGGTGATGAAAAATCTTCGGAGTTACTCAAGAGTAGGACGATTCTATTTACAGTTTAACCCAAGATGCACATCTCGTGGCTTCAACTACCACTCTATTTTCTTTCATGACACGACCTGGATGATGGATGTCCCACGTGTCGGCAAAAGGAGGAAGAACCCGACCAAATCTTCGGTTGTGCTCTCGGATTAGACTAGTTGTCCTAACTTAAAAATTTTATTGTGTACTCCCTCCGTTCCAAAATACTTGACTTCCATTTGTCCAGAAATGGATGTACCTATATACTAAAACATGTCTAGATACATATATGTTTTGACAAATAGAAGGCATGTATTGTGCAACGGAGGGAGTAAAATGGATGCATGTTTTTGTATTGGGAAGAAGATTACATCCATATATTGATAGAGCGTTGGAGTTGGCCTTAGAAGTGAGACCGCAGTTGAGGAAACCGACTATCGGCAAACCCCCACCTCGCCCACCGCGCGATGGCTGAGTTAGAGAAATGATGAGGTTGAAGAGATTGCTCTAGCACGGACTCCAAGAAATATGGTGTCAGATGGAAGTTGTGCTGGTGGCGTGTGCCGTACTCCTGGACGTGAATGCTTGTTCTGGCCAATGCCAACCTACTACTCCTACTACTTACTATATAGTACTAGTATCAAGGATTCGAGGTGCTGGTTACATACAATATGGCTACAGTAAAAACACCCGCACGACGCGTGAAGCATGTGAAGCTAGTACAAATAGTGTACTACTATTGTTGATTGGCCTCATCCGATAACCTGTTGCAATGCACGTACAATTATGTATTTGGAAAATACTTTTTTGCCTCATCGCACCACTCACTCATAGAAGCACTCGAAAGCCATTCATAAGTTTAGTAAGTTTATCACAGGCATATCATTCTATTACATACAACAGGTCATCAACCCACATCGACAACGAGGATACATTATAAATACTAAAGTTTTCACCACACAACAAATAACAAGCAATGAAATGAACTTCAACTCAACCATTCCTGGGTGTTGGAAACGCTTGCTTTGAACCACAAGTGATTCTCTGGGACGGGCCATCTATTGTCGATCTCGAGACCAACGCAGGATTGATCATCCAGGCTGAGGCGACCTACTATATCAGTACCAGGGTAGGGAACCACCCTAATGTCCGATGTATAGACGCAATTGCTTCTCATAAATGGTACTAGTAATGTTGTGTCAACAGCAGTTGGATCGCCTTTTGATAGAGGCAAAGGTTTCACGTCTTTCGATGAGATGATGGATATCGCTTTGGTGGAAGTCGACTTTGACGATCCGACTACGAACGTGCGAGGACGTCGCGCCTTAGCAATCGCTAAACCAACTCCGAGAGGTTATTGACCACGCCGGAGCACGATCAACCTGACCACGAGGGTCTGTTTCCTGCGAGCAAACGAAGAACAAGCAAGAAACTAAGATTGCAATCTGGATATTGCGAATATAAGATGAAAGCTTTATTGATCAAGGTGGGGTTCTGTGACGCCTTTGTCTGGTCGTTGAACACAAACGAAGTACGCGAAGTTGCAGCTATGGCGAACTTTTAATCTAAACAAAACCCAAAGTCTAAACGGTGCCTTAAGGGCTGTATATATGGAGGAAGAGAGGGGGAATTTCGTGGCCCTTGGTGGAGGGGTCCGAAATCAACCCTATCTCTTGTTTCCCCACACATACGGACTCTAAAAATAGCCTATACTTATGTATTTCGAAATTACATGGGCTTGGCCCAATAAAAAGGTGACGCAGCACCTATAATAGCCTCGGGACGAAATTTATGAAGTGGCATCTTGTATATTTCGTCCATGGCTTCATGCACCCATTATGGTGGCTTCAAAGTCCTGAAATCATCACTTGTAACTCTGTTCTTGTTCCCCTTGCGCATGGCATCATCTCCATGCTTGTTCTTGCTCCAATGTTCATCCTTCTCCAAGCTAGGCCCTGATAATTTAATTGGCGTGCGCGAGCTCTAGTAATTGGTCCCGTATATGTAGCAGTAGGGGCTGTGGGTGTAACAATGGTATTGATGTCCTCATCATCCTCCCCTTCTTGAAATGAAGTCGTCCTCGACGGAAACTCATCTTCCTCACCCAAATAAGGCTTCAAATCTGCAATGTTAAAAGTGGCACTAACCCCAAAATCTGCAGGCAGCTCAAGTTTATATGCATTATCATTTATTTTCTCTAACACCTTAAAGGGACCATCAGCACGTGGCATTAGCTTTGATTTGCGCAAATCAGGAAATCTATCCTTACGCAAATGTAACCAAACAAGATCTCCAGGTGCAAACACAACATGTTTTCTACCCTTATCTCCAGCAAGTTTATATTTAGCATTCATACGCTTAATGTTTTCCTTAGTTAACTCATGCATTTTTAAAATCAATTCAGCACGTTGTTTAGCATCAAAATTAACCTTCTCCGAAGATGGAAGAGGCAACAAATCAATAGGTGCACGAGGTAGGAAACCATACACAACTTCGAACGGGCACATCTTAGTAGTAGAATGCAATGAACGATTATAAGCAAATTCAATATGAGGCAAGCATTCCTCCCACATTTTCTTCTTATTCTTCAAAACAGCCCTAAGCATAGTAGACAACGTTCTATTGACTACTTCAGTTTGTCCATCAGTTTGGGGGTGACAAGTAGTACTAAAAAGCAGTTTAGTCCCCAACTTAGCCCATAAACATCTCCAAAAGTGGCTAAGAAATTTAGTATCACGATCTGAAACAATAGTATTTGGCACACCATGCAAGCGAATAATTTCATGAAAGAACAAATCAGCAACATTAACAGCATCATCGCTTTTATGACATGGTATAAAGTGTGCCATTTTCGAGAATCTATCCACGACAACAAATATGCTATCCCTCCCCTTCTTTGTTCGAGGTAAACCTAAAACAAAGTCCATAGATATATCCTCCCAAGGAACACTAGGTACAGGCAAAGGCATATATAAACCATGAGGATTGAGTCGTGACTTAGCTTTTTGACATGTAGTGCATCGAGCAATAAAATGCTCAACATCCCGTCTCATCTTTGGCCAAAAGAAATGTGTAGCAAGTACGTCCTCCGTCTTCTTCACGCCAAAGTGTCCCATTAATCCTCCTCCATGCGCCTCCGGCAACAACAAAAGACGAACGGAGCTAGCTGGAATGCATAGCTTGTTAGCACGAAACACAAATCCATCGTTAACGACGAACTTGTTCCACATTCTTCCTTCTTTACAATTCTGCATTACATCTTTAAAATCAGCATCATGCACATATTGATCTTTGATGGTCTCCAAACCAAATATTTTGAAGTCAAGTTGTGAAAGCATAGTATAGCGGCGAGACAATGCATCAGCAATAACATTTTATTTTCCCTTCTTGTGTTTAATGACATAAGGAAAAGTCTCAATGAATTCAACCCATTTAGCATGTCTACGATTCAGTTTAGCTTGACTTTTAATATGTTTCAAAGATTCATGATCAGAATGTATAACAAATTCTTTGGGCCATAAATAATGTTGCCATGTTTCTAAAGTCCGAACAAGAGCATATAATTCTTTATCATAAGTAGAATAATTCAGACTAGGCCCACTCAATTTTTCAGAAGGCAACAGGTTTGCCATCTTGTAATAACACACCGCCTAATCCAATTCCACTAGCATCACATTCAAGCTCAAAAGTCTTATTAAAATAAGGAAGTTGGAGTAAAGGAGCATGTGTCAACTTATCTTTCAATACCGAGAAGGCTTCTTCCTGTGCGGTACCCCAAAGAAAAGGCACATCTTTCTTTGTAAGCTCATTGAGAGGTGCAGCAATGGTGCTGAAATCTCTCACAAAACGCCTATAGAATCCAGCGAGGCCAAGAAAACTCCTCACTTGTGTGACCGTTTTGGGTTGCGGCCAACTCTCAATAGCTTCAATCTTGGCTTTATCAACTTCAATTCCCTGTGGAGTAACAACATAGCCAAGAAAAGATACTCGGTCGGTGCAAAAGGTGATAGAGGCAAAGGTATCCCGTCTTTCGATGAGATGATGGATATCGCTTTGGTGGAAGTCGACTTTGACGATCCGACTACGAACGTGCGAGGACGTCGCGCCTTAGCAATCGCTAAACCAACTCCGAGAGGTTATTGACCACGCCGGAGCACGATCAACCTGACCACGAGGGTCTGTTTCCTGCGAGCAAACGAAGAACAAGCAAGAAACTAAGATTGCAATCTGGATATTGCGAATATAAGATGAAAGCTTTATTGATCAAGGTGGGGTTCTGTGACGCCTTTGTCTGGTCGTTGAACACAAACGAAGTACGGGAAGTTGCAGCTATGGCGAACTTTTAATCTAAACAAAACCCAAAGTCTAAACGATGCCCTAAGGGCTGTATATATGGAGGAAGAGGGGGGAATTTCGTGGCCCTTGGTGGAGGGGTCCGAAATCAACCCTATCTCTTGTTTCCCCACACATAAGGACTCTAAAAATAGCCTATACTTTTTTTTCGCTCTCTTTTTTTTTGCGAAAAATCACTATAATGGCGAGTGTCTCAAAACTCTTCCTAGGTCAAACTGACAGGATGGGCACGAAATTTTTTTTTTTCGACCAAATTTTTTTTTTCGACTGGCCGGACCCAAAAATTGGAAACGGGTCAAAAAAAACTTCCTATAATGGCACCTGTCTCAAAACACTCAGAAACACCTAAAAATAGGATAGCCAGAAAATTTTTCGAAAAATGCGTTTTCGAAAAATTTTGGGCCTAAACGGAGCGTGGCTACCCGACTCTTTTTTTTTTTTCCGAAACCTACTCCGGCAAGGAAACACGAATCGGAAACTAGATGGATCTCGGAAACAAACCTAATAAGCAAGGAACTCGGATTGGTGGTAGATATATGGTGGTGGTATATGGCAGCGGTGGTGGTAGTGGTGGTAGTATATGGATATGGATCGGTGGTGGTATATGGACACGGATTGGTGGTGGTATATGGATACTGATTCGGAGCGGTGGCGGATAAGCGGTGGTGGTAGATGGCAGGGGCGATGATGATGGTGCGGCAGCGGCGTGACAACTTATGACCAGAACTCGAAACTCTAAAAGACTAGACTCTAAGACCAGCAACTAGACCGACGATGCAACCGCAAATTCAACAAAGCAAAAACCCTAAAAAGATTATGCAAAGGCTCAGATTGGTTCGGATATGATGAACTAACCCTAAATTTTTTTTGTGGCTTTTTCGTGGACTGTAGGTATGAAGAACAGACTCGATCTAAACTACGAAAAACTGTAAAATCTCACCGAGCAACCTGGAAATCTGATACCACTTGATAGAGGCAAAGGTGTCCCGTCTTTCGATGAGATGATGGATATCGCTTTGGTGGAAGTCGACTTTGACGATCCGACTACGAACGTGCGAGGACGTCGCGCCTTAGCAATCGCTAAACCAACTCCGAGAGGTTATTGACCACGCCGGAGCACGATCAACCTGACCACGAGGGTCTGTTTCCTGCGAGCAAACGAAGAACAAGCAAGAAACTAAGATTGCAATCTAGATATTGCGAATATAAGATGAAAGCTTTATTGATCAAGGTGGGGTTCTGTGACGCCTTTGTCTGGTCGTTGAACACAAACGAAGTACGCGAAGTTGCAGCTATGGCGAACTTTTAATCTAATCAAAACCCAAAGTCTAAACGATGCCCTAAGGGCTGTATATATGGAGGAAGAGGGGGAAATTTCGTGGCCCTTGGTGGAGGGGTCCGAAATCAACCCTATCTCTTGTTTCCCCACACATACGGACTCTAAAAATAGCCTATACTTATGTATTTCGAAATTACATGGGCCTGGCCCAATAATAAGGTGACGCAGCACCTAAAATAGCCTCGGGACGAAATTTATGGAGTGGCATCTTGTATATTTCGTCCAAGGCTTCATGCACCCATTATGGTGGCTTCAAAGTCCTGAAATCATCACTTGTAACTCCGTTCTTGTTCCCCTTGCGCATGCCATCATCTCCATGCTTGTTCTTGCTCCAATGTTCATCCTTCTCCAAGCTAGGCCCTTCATTTGTAAGCAAAACAAATGTATCCAATTTAGGCAGCATCATATTCTCATGAACATTAGAATCATTACCAAGAAACGAAAGTACCTGGTAATTTAGTTGGCGTGCACGAGCTCTAGTAATTGGTCCAGTATGTATAGCAGCAGGGGCTGTGGGTGTAACAATTGTATTGATGTCCTCATCAGTGCTGGTCCTAGGCTAGACTGTGCTAGAGACGCGAGCCTAGAACACCAACAAAATCACGGTGCGGCACGTAAACAAGGGAAAAGCACACTCTGGATTTTTTTTCGCTCTTTTTTTTGCGCTGCTTTTTTTTGCGCTGCTTTTTTTTGCGAAAAATCACTATAATGGCGAGTGTCTCAAAACTCTACCCAGGTCAAACTGATAGGATGGGCACGAAATTTTTTCGACCAAGTTTTTTTTCGACTGCCCGGACCCAAAAACTGGAAACGGGTCAAAAAAAACTTCCTATAATGGCACCTGTCTCAAAACACTCAGAAACACCCAAAAATAGGATAGCCAGAAATTTTTTCAAAAAATGCGTTTTCGAAAATTTTTGGACCTAAACGGAGCGTGGTTTCCGGACTCTCTTTTTTTTTCCGAAACCTACTCCGGCAAGGAAACACGAATCGGAAACTAGATGGATCTCGAAAACAAACCTAATATGCAAGGAACTCGGATTGATGGTGGATATATGGTGGTGGTATATGGCAGCGGTGGTGGTAGCGGTGGTAGTATATGGATATGGATCGGTGGTGGTATATGGACACGGATTGGTGGTGGTATATGGATACGGATTCGGTGCGGTGGTGGTAGATGGCAGGGGCGATGATGATGGTGCGGCGGCGGCGTGACAACTTATGACCAGAACTCGAAACTCTAAAAGACTAGACTCTAAGACCAGCAACTAGACACGACGATGCAACCGCAAATTCAACAAAGCAAAACCCTAAAAAGATTATGCAAGGCTCAGATTGGTTCGGATATGATGAACTAACCCTAAACTTTTTTTTTGTGGCTTTTTCGTGGACTATAGGTATGAAGAGGAGACTCGATCTAAACTACTAAAAAACTGTAAAATCTCACCGAGCAACCTGGAAATCTGATACCACTTGATAGAGGCAAAGGTGTCCCATCTTTCGATGAGATGGTGGATTTCGCTTTGGTGGAAGTCGACTTTGACGATCCGACTACGAACGTGCGAGGACGTCGCGCCTTAGCAATCGCTAAACCAACTCCGAGAGGTTATTGACCACGCCGGAGCACGATCAACCTGACCACGAGGGTCTGTTTCCTGCGAGCAAACGAAGAACAAGCAAGAAACTAAGATTGCAATCTGGATATTGCGAATATAAGATGAAAGCTTTATTGATCAAGGTGGGGTTCTGTGACGCCTTTGTCTGGTCGTTGAACACAAACGAAGTACGCGAAGTTGCAGCTATGGCGAACTTTCAATCTAAACAAAACCCAAAGTCTAAACGATGCCCTAAGGGCTGTATATATGGAGGAAGAGGGGGGAATTTCGTGGCCCTTGGTGGAGGGGTCCGAAATCAACCCTATCTCTTGTTTCCCCACACATACGGACTCTAAAAATAGCCTATACTTATGTATTTAGAAATTACATGGGCCTGGCCCAATAATAAGGTGACGCAGCACCTAAAATAGCCTCGGGACGAAATTTATGAAGTGGCATCTTGTATATTTCGTCCAAGGCTTCATGCACCCATTATGGTGGCTTCAAAGTCCTGAAATCATCACTTGTAACTCCTTCTTGTTTCCCTTGCGCATGCCATCATCTCCATGCTTGTTCTTGCTCCAATGTTCATCCTTCTCCAAGCTAGGCCCTTCATTTGTAAGCAAAACAAATGTATCCAATTTAGGCAGCATCATATTCTCATGAACATTATAATCATTACCAAGAAACGAAAGTACCTGGTAATTTAGTTGGCGTGCACGAGCTCTAGTAATTGGTCCAGTATGTATAGCAGCAGGGCCTGTGGGTGTAACAATTGTATTGATGTCCTCATCAAAAGGTGCACTTCCCAAGGTTACCAAACAAACGTGCATCACGTAGAGCAATAAAAACAGCACGTAAATGTTCCAAATGTTCTTCCAAAGATCTGCTATAAATCAATATGTCATCAAAGTAAACTACCACAAATCGTCCAATGAAAGCACGTAAAACTTCGTTCATTAATCTCATGAAAGTACTAGGTGCATTAGTTAACCCAAAAGGCATGACTAACCAATCATATAATCCAAACATAGTTTTAAATGTTGTTTTCCATTCATCTCCCAATTTCATACGAATTTGATGGTAGCCACTACGCAAATCAACTTTGGAGAATATTGTAGAGCCACTCAATTCATCAAGCATATCATCTAGCCTAGGAATAGGATGACGATAACGAATAGTAATATTATTAATGCCTCTACAATCAACACACATACGTGATGTACCATCCTTTTTCGGCACTAGAATAATAGGAACAGCACAAGGACTAAGGGATTCGCGTATATAACCTTTGTCGAGAAGCTCTTGTACTTGACGCATAATCTCCTTCGTCTCCTCTGGATTGGTACGGTATGGTGCACGGTTTGGCAGTGAAGCACCGGGAATTAAGTCAATCTGATGCTCAATCCCTCGAATAGGCGGTAATCCCGGTGGCACGTCTTGTGGAAAGACGTCAGCGAACTCCTGCAAAATGTTAGTGACAGCAGGAGGCAAAGAGGAAGGCACGTCCTCGAATGAAAATAATGCCTCTTTGCACACAAAAGCATAGCAAACAGATTTGCTGAAATCTAGCTCATCAATATCAGATTTGGTGGCAAATAAACATGCACTTTTCAATTTAATTTCAGAAGCAACACTAGATGGTTTATTATTAGGCTTCATTTGTTGCTCAAATTCTTTTGCCACAATCCGATTTTCACTCTTATTCGTCTCCTGCTTTGCTTTATTAGCTCTATTAATATCATCTTTCAAAATGGAATCAGGAGTCATAGGAAGCAAAGTAATATTTTTATCCTTATGAACAAGAGTATAGTGATTGTTTCTACCATGGTGTACAGAATTTTTATCAAATTGCCATGGTCTACCAAGTAATAAGGAACATGCTTGCATAGGTACCACATCACAATCAACATAATCAGCATATGTAGAGATACTAAAATGCACACGAACAGTACGTGTTACCTTAACCTTGCCGCTGTTGTTGAACCATTGGATGTAGTAAGGATGTGGATGTGGTCTTGTGGTGAGAGAAAGCTTCTCCACCATCTCCATGCTAGCCAAGTTGTTGCAGCTCCCTCCGTCTATTATGACGCGCACAGAACGTTCCTTCACAATGATAGAGGCAAAGGTGTCCCGTCTTTCGATGAGATGATGGATATCGCTTTGGTGGAAGTCGACTTTGACGATCCGACTACGAACGTGCGAGGACGTCGCGCCTTAGCAATCGCTAAACCAACTCCGAGAGGTTGATGAGGACATGACTACCTTGGATATGACCAAAAATATTGCATATATGCATATTTGTCAGGTGATTTCTAGTGCAAACTATTCAATAATCTATTTATGTTATCCAGAACAAAAATACTTCACACACTTTTGTGTTTTGTCTAATTGCAGGTGTATGGGACATTTGTACAATCCACATATGAAGATAAGGAAGAAAGAGATGTTTATTTGCTGTCCAAAAAGTTCTCTCACGTCACTTTTGGCCCAAGAGAAGATAAAGTCCAAGTCTCTCACGTTCTGGATTCAGATTCGGACTGCACAGACACACCTGACTCAAAACGCACACAAGTTTTTCATACGGACTCCGAATTGGGTGATTCTTTTTTTGTTGGAAACTAGATTTCGTGCACTTTCCAACCCAATTGGAATCACCTTCAAATTCGTCCGGAGCGTTGAGTTGTGGACGAAACAATCTGATGCTGCAGCAGAATCCGAGTCAAACTACAAGTCCAAAGGTGTTACATCACCTCCACTTGGGCCCATTGGCCTTGTACGACCTAGATTTAGTTTTAGGCTGCCTTGGGACGTCCTCCCACCTCCTTGGCCGCCACCCCTTGCTCCTATATAAGTAGATCCATCTAGTAGCTTTTCCTGGGGATTTGTTTAGTTAAAAGTTAGCCAACGCAACTTCGTGTACTTTGTTTGTGTCCAACGACCAGACCAAGACCGCTTTCGGATCCCCACCTTTATCAATACTTCATACATATTTGCAATATTCAGATTGCTTTTATCATATTCTTGCTCGTTCTTCGATTGCTTGCAGGAATAGACCTTCGTGGTCAGGTTGATCGTGCACCGGCGTGGTCAATAACCTCTGGAGATTGGTTTAGCGATTGCTAAGGCGCAACGTCGTGCACGTTTGTAGTCGGATCGTCAAAGTCGTCTCCACCAAATCGATAGTTACCATCTCATCGAAAGATCGGGACACCCCGCCTCTATCACAAGGTGTACATGTTGTATATGTATATGTCATCCATTTTTACTTCCCTTGATTTTTGCATATATGACACATGAATAGATGAGTAACTTGCATAGTTCATAAAATCTAAAGCCAACAAATTAGCACAAGAAGTAGAAGGCATGAAAATATTGCAACTCAGTTTGCACATATAAGTGAAGCTCTTATTCATTTCAAAAGATTGACAATGTTCATCATTAAACCATCCCAACATTGGTGAATAAACCTTACTTGCATCAAATTTACATGCTACAACATGCTTAAATAAGCAAATATGCAATAAGTCATTCAACACAGAATCATCACCAAGATTAGAGGTCATATCAAAATGATTAAACATTGGTTCTTTTGCATCAATAGTTAATTCAATGGGTGCACTCAAAATTGTTGGTATTTCAGTTGTTTGATCACATGGCAAAGTCAAATTATCAACATAGTCCTCGAAAATAGGTGGTGTGATCAAAGTAGTGGGTAGCTCATCAGATGGTGCATTCAAATTGACAAGGCATTCATCATTCTCATGTAGAGATGGAAGATCAGTACCTTTGTCATTACCTCTTATGATCAACTCAGATGATGTAGCCACTCTCGGGGGCGATGTGTCACATGGTGGAGGTGATGTAGTCCTGACAACAACGGATGTGGTTGTCATAGTATGCCTAGTAGTTGAAGGAACAATCATATCAACTCTTGGAATGTGCACCGTGCGCTTGTTCTCCTCGTGGCCAAAACGTCGTTTTATTTCCTGTTCAGCTTTGCAAGCAAGATGAAACAAATGGTCCATAGGATAACACTCTTCATGAATTAGTATCTCTTGAATATCACGGTTTAATCCTCCCCAAAATCTATCCATAAAATCATCTTCACTTTCTTCTAAAGAGGAATGCAACAAGGTAGTTTGTAAATCATCATAATATTTTGTTATAGTTTCACTACCTTGTTTTAAGTGTTGCAACTTCTTAATCATGTCACGAGTATAATAAGCAGGGATGAAAGTATGTCGCATGGCAAGTTTCAAATCATCCCAAGTAGTAGGTATATAATCAGGGTGTAACCGACAATATTCACTCCACCAAACCAAAGCATAACCAGTGAAAGAACCAACCGCAACCTTAACCTTTTTATGTTCATCAAAATTATGGGAAGCAAATATATTTTTTATGTCGAACTCCCATTCAATATATAAAGCAGGTTTAAAACGGCCATTAAATGGTGGTATAGATACATTAACCTGATCATGTGCATTTGGATGTTTGTGCACCTCTCGTGACGGTTGTGGTATTTGCAAAGGTGGTGGCACGTCTCCCGCGATCGACAAAGCCCATGAATTGACTCTGGATCCTGTCATGATTAGTAGAACAAGAAACACACAAGAATATGATCCTACAGACTACGAACAAGTGGTGGTGGTGGGTGTCACAAATCCGTCAAGCAAATCTCAAATTCTTTTGCCACAATCTGATTTTCACTCTTATTCTTCTCCTGTTGTGCTTTATTAGCTCTATTAATATCATCTTTCAAAATGGAATCAGGAGTCATAGGAAGCAAAGTAATATTTTTATCCTTATGAACAAGAGTATAGTGATTGTTTCTACCATGGTGTACAGAATTTTTATCAAATTGCCATGGTCTACCAAGTAATAAGGAACATGCTTGCATAGGTACCACATCACAATCAACATAATCAGCATATGTAGAGATACTAAAATGCACACGAACAGTACGTGTTACCTTAACCTTGCCGCTGTTGTTGAACCATTGGATGTAGTAAGGATGTGGATGTGGTCTTGTGGTGAGAGAAAGCTTCTCCACCATCTCCATGCTAGCCAAGTTGTTGCAGCTCCCTCCGTCTATGATGACGCGCACAGAATGTTCCTTCACAACTCCCTCGGTATGGAACAAATTGTGCCTCTGATTTTGCTCAGCTTGTGTGATCTGCACACTCAAAACACGTTGAGCAACTAAACATTCATACCTGTCAGCGTCTTCAGGAGCCATGTATTGCGTCTCATGATCAGAATCATCTCCACCATGTTCTTCACGTGTAATAAGAGCCAAAGTCTCCTCATCATAGTCACTAGCAGACTCATATCCACCATCCGCGGTAGCAATCATCACACGCGGAGATTTGCATTCTCTCGCATAATGACCTCCTCCCTTACAACGACGACAAATAATATCACTTGTGTGCCCTGTTGATGCCATGGAAGAAGAAGAACGTTGTGCAGGCCCCGCAGGTGCGCTCTTGGCAGATAATGGTGGTTGTGCCTGTTTTCTTGTATCACGGCTGGAGGTGGCACCGGATGGAGGTGCTGGTGCAGTTGAAGTAGAAGATGCACGTGGTGTCCATGATGAAGGTCGGCCTGCAGAAAAGTTAGTTCGCCCCAATGCTTGTCGACCCTGCACTTCACGTTCAGCTTTACAAGCAAGATGGAATAAACGAGTGATATTAGTATACTCCTTATAGTCTAGAATGGTCTGAATCTCTCTATTTAATCCACCCAGAAAACGTGCAAGCATAGCTTCATTCTCCTCAACAATACCGCATCTAATCATGCCAGTTTGTAATTCCTGATAATATTCTTCTACAGAATTTTTCCCTTGTCTTAAACGCTGCAATTTTTGAAGCAATTCACGTTGATAATATGGTGGAACCCAACGCGTAAGCATAGCAGTTTTCAAAGCAGCCCAAGTAGTTGGAATAGGATATAATCTACAATGTTCAGACCACCATACACATGCAAAACTAGTGAAAGCACAAACAGCAGCAGCAACTCGTCTCTCCTCAGGATATTGTAAACATGTAAATCGTTGTTCAGTTTCTAACTCCCAAGTAAGATATATATCAGGAACATATCTACCCGCAAATGGTGGAATATTCAATTTCAGTTTAGGAATATGGACATCATCTCGTACCTGAGGTGGTGGTGCAGGCCTACCATTACGAATATATACCCGAGGTCGACCTGCTGGTGGTGGTACAGGTGGCTGCACGTAGTGCTGATTTTGATCAACCTCATCCTCATAATCTCCCACATAATCATCCTCCTCCGCATCAGCAGCAGGAGCCACAAAAGTATCAACAGCAGCACCAACAGTTTGGCCAAACGCAAGAGGAACACGGCTTGCTCGGTGGAGGTCTGTTTCGCGACGTGGAGGTAGTCGTTGTTGTTGTTGTTGGAGAGGTGCGTTAGGTGCAGCGGGTGGTGGTGGTGGAAGACGCGCGAGCAATTCATTGAACTTGTTATCGAGCTTTGTTTCGAACGTCTTCTCAAGGCCAGTGATCTTCTCCATGGCCTCTTCAAAATTGTTCAGCACATCTTGCACCTATTCACTCATCATTTGCTGAAACTTATCATGAAGCTCCTTGTTCGATAAATTCTCCCAGTCAATCTCGTCGGTTTGTGATCCTGGCATGGTTAGCAGCAATATGATCCTACAGACTACGAACAAGTGGTGGTGGTGGGTGTCACAAATCCGTCAAGCAAAACTCAAATTCTTACCAGTTCTTACCCAGCAACAGGCGGTGATCGGCAACCGTTGTAGTCAAAACTCTCAAAGCATGGATAGAGCGATTACCAGGGAGAGTCAAACGCACGACGTAGATGTATGTGGAGCTGGGAAGGCTTATAATATGGTAGCAAAAAGGGTCAGCAATAATCAATTCAGAGATGCAAAGTTGAATAAACGCTCAACGACGGTACTGTGCTGGTCATAGGCTAGACTGTGCTAGAGACGCGAGCCTAGAACACCAACAAAATCACGGCGCGGCACGTAAACAAGGGAGGAGCACACTCTGAATTTTTTTCTCTTTTTTTTGCACTTTTTTTTCCTCTTTTTTTTTGCTCCACAACAAATTTTTTTCGAAAAAGTCTACAAATGGTCTAAAAACTGCCTAGCCAGAATTTTCCAGACTTAGTTTTTTTTTGAAACTGGAACTATTTTTCTTCTGCGGATGGCTCGGAAGTTGGGGAGTCCTTCTCTGTCACGACTCGGAGTATTGCGTGATCTAGAAATCGAGAACAATGCAACAATTACTAGACTCGGACTAGGACTGGTGGCAGAGATGAATCTGGAGGAACTCGGACTGGTGGCGGAGATGAATCTGGTGGAACACGGACAGGTGGCGGATATATGTTGCAGGTGAACTCGGATTGGCGTGATGGCGGCGGATATGTGGTGGCGTATATGGATTCGGATTGGCGGTTAATATGTGGTGGTGATATATGGCAACAACGACGATGATGATGCGGTGGTGATATATGGCAGCGGTGACGTGACAACCTGTGAACAGAACTCGAAACTCTAAAAGACTAGACGCTAAGACCAGCAACTAGACACGACGATGCAACCACAAATTTAACAAAGCAAATACAGAAAAGATTATGCAAGGCTCAGATTGGTTCGGATGGGATGAACTAACCCTAATTTTTTTTGGCTTTTTCGTGGACTATAGGTATGAAGAACAGACTCGATCTAAACTACGAAAAACTGTAAAATCTCACCGAGCAACCTGGAAATCTGATACCACTTGATAGAGGCAAAGGTGTCCCGTCTTTCGATGAGATGATGGATATCGCTTTGGTGGAAGTCGACTTTGACGATCCGACTACGAACGTGCGAGGACGTCGCGCCTTAGCAATCGCTAAACCAACTCCGAGAGGTTATTGACCACGCCGGAGCACGATCAACCTGACCACGAGGGTCTGTTTCCTGCGAGCAAACGAAGAACAAGCAAGAAACTAAGATTGCAATCTGGATATTGCGAATATAAGATGAAAGCTTTATTGATCAAGGTGGGGTTCTGTGACGCCTTTGTCTGGTCGTTGAACACAAACGAAGTACGCGAAGTTGCAGCTATGGCGAACTTTTAATCTAAACAAAACCCAAAGTCTAAACGGTGCCCTAAGGGCTGTATATATGGAGGAAGAGAGGGGGAATTTCGTGGCCCTTGGTGGAGGGGTCCGGAATCAACCCTATCTCTTGTTTCCCCACACATACGGACTCTAAAAATAGCCTATACTTATGTATTTCGAAATTACATGGGCCTGGCCCAATAAAAAGGTGACGCAGCACCTATAATAGCCTCGGGACGAAATTTATGAAGTGGCATCTTGTATATTTCGTCCATGGCTTCATGCACCCATTATGGTGGCTTCAAAGTCCTGAAATCATCACTTGTAACTCCGTTCTTGTTCCCCTTGCGCATGGCATCATCTCCATGCTTGTTCTTGCTCCAATGTTCATCCTTCTCCAAGCTAGGCCCTGATAATTTAATTGGCGTGCGCGAGCTCTAGTAATTGGTCCCGTATATGTAGCAGTAGGGGCTGTGGGTGTAACAATGGTATTGATGTCCTCATCACCTTTCACCATCATCGGATAGTTTGGTCCAAGGAAGAGTGAGTTTTCTCCAAGACTATCAATTCTGTACCAGGGAGAAGGTGTTGGCGCTAGCACACTAGTATCCATCCCGAATACCATGCAACGGGTGTTGGATAGGTCCGGAGAGTGCGACCATGGGAGACAACACGTGCTCCCTCAGCAGTAACATCATCAGTGGGCTGTATACACACAAGAAGAGGTGATCCATCGGAATTAGTTCCCATGCGCCACTGAGTATATACGTTCTACCCGTCCTCATGCTCGTGATCATCACCATCGCCATCTCCCCCTTGGTTATAAAATTTTTCAAGTATAGGTGGTGGAATGTTCACAGGACCTTGGAAACACAAGAAGAAGGTTAATTAGTAAAGGGAAACTTGCTAACCCGCATGTATGTGGATGAAACAATTATAATTAAGGTGGAAGACAAACGTACCGAAACTACGAGGATCCCATGCAAAAACAGTGCCATGAGCGGTGGAAGCAAACACAAGACCCTCATATTGAATTGCATCACAGTACTCATCCGTCTACAGAAACTGATTTTTGAGCAATATCCATCGAGTCAACCCACCAAGGACGGCAACAAGCTTGTCGAAGATAGCAACAACTTCATAGTTGTTGTAATTCCAAGAGCGGTTGGGAACTTGACAAATTGCTATCTTCCGTAGAAGACATTCACCATGATTGTATTTGAACATGCGTACAATACCGGTGTGCTCAACCTCTGGCAGTCTGCTGAGATTTTTGGAAGTGGAACCCGGTCACGAGTGTACACATTCACAAGTTCCCACTCGCAGTTGGACCCAATGTAAACAACCCAATCTCCATTTGTGCCTGCCCAAGCCTTGCCCTCAAGCGACGGCATCTTAACATCATACGTATCATTATCAAGCGGCATCAACTTGCACAGGGCGAGGCCTCCGTCGTGCCGGCGCCAGTCATCAGGGTCACGACGAAGAAGATAGGGGAGATCAAACCGCTCCTTGACTCTTGGGTTGCTTGTAATGATGTTATTAGTTGAGTCGAGAATGGGCTTAAATGAACCTGCCATGCTAGCCGAGGTGATGACGTCGCACCGATCAATGAGTTCCTTCACCACGTCATATTTCAGCCGGGGCAAGAATAACGGGTCGTTTCCGGCCTGTTCCCTCCATGGAGAAGACGATCGAACAATGGCAGAAGAAAGGGTGAAGGGCTGAAGGAAAATGGAGGAGGGAGAGGAAGAGCGTGCGACAGCAGTTCCAAATCGAGAGGGAAAGGCGAAGAGTCGGTGGACGGTTGCCAGTTTGCCACGGTTCACGAAGAGGCGCCCCGACCTACACGTCGGTTCGGAAATACTCCTACTACTCGCCGTCGTCTCACTGATATGTTGGAATGGGACCACATGTCAACGAAGCATGGTGTGTAATTTCTTGTGCAAAATGCGATATGGCCGCGTTGGCCCGAGGTGCTGCATTAGTTTTTTTTTGAAAGTTTGCCGCATTAGTTATCGACCTTTATTTTTTTTAACATGCAATCTGAATGGATAGCTCTTGTGGTCATCACACGTGAGCGGATATAGTGATGGTTGATTCGCTCGAGCAACTTATTACTGTGGGAATATGGGAGTACCAGCGGATTCAAGGAACAGAGAAATGATGGTTGCTTCGTCCGAGCAACTTACTGTGGCGAAGGTGGGGTTCTGTGATTTGACTGCTCACTAGTCATTACTACTGTGGCGCAATGACCAGGGTGAATCTTTCCCTGAAGTTGTGTTGTGCACTCAATATTGCTGCATGGCAGGTGGAGCCGGATGAAGGATGTCCAACATGTCGGCAAAACGAAGTTGAATTGTTTCTGGCATTGCTATCAATCCTTGAGGATTTGTTTATATGTACGCATAATTTTTATGGAATTGTACTGTGATGCTATGAAGGTTTCAACTTTGGTTCCCGCAGGAAAAAAAAGGTTTCAACTTAGGATTCATGTGTCTTGCCTCGAGATTATCTCGTTACAACATTTCATCAAATACAAATGAAACTACCATGGCTAATGCATCTCAATGGTTCACATATCAATGCCAATATTCACATCACAAC
The DNA here is from genome assembly GCF_002162155.2 of Triticum dicoccoides. NCBI lineage: Eukaryota > Viridiplantae > Streptophyta > Magnoliopsida > Poales > Poaceae > Triticum > Triticum dicoccoides. The sequence continues at coordinate 361,442,644 of NC_041385.1, forward strand.
TGAAGACAAAGTTGTGAGAAGGTGTACAAATAAAGAAAAAAAATATAATTGATCGATGCTGTTCGTAGGCATGGCTCCATTTCCTTGGCACAGTGTTCATTGTTTGGCAGCTAGTTTCACCCAACTCTGTAGCCAAAAAAGAGGTGTATGAAGGACACCACAATCCGATCATTTTGTGCAGCTCCACTAAAATCGAGCGGACCATCCCTATTTGCAAAGATATCCAGTCAGTGTGATTACACTAATAGTGCAACTAGATGATGAAACATAACACACATAAATAGAAGCCAATCACCTCTACGATCTCTCTTTAGGACTAACTTCTTGTTGGAGAAGATTACGCACAGAGTTGGATGAGGAGGATAGCAAAACCAATCTCCCTTTCCGTAGTCCCACAGAAATGTAAAAACGTTGCCCGTGTGACATTTTGGCGGAACTGCACAAAACACTCTTCAGAAAAGTGATTTGTGCAGTTCACCAAAAGGTCGCAATAGCAACAAGGTGAAAATGGATAGCCCTATTTGCAAAAGGAGGTCGAAAGGAAACAATTACTGCCCAATAACACGAGTTGAAGACACATACGCCGACAAAAAAAGCATGTTCCATGTAAAAAGGGAAAGATAGCACATGGTGGTTTATCAAAAATGGTTTGAGGACGAGATTGCAAGATGGAAAGTACGCCGCCCGAGATACGATTTAAGCAAACAACTAAAGAAGATCCACATGCAGCAACGTGGGAAGATGGGCAGTGGAGCAAGGCCGGAGGAAGCTGTACCTGGGGGTCATCGGGATGTTACTAGGAGGGCGCCGGCGGCCGGGATCTGCCCATACTGCGGCAGCGAGCAAGTGGCGGAGGCCCTATCGCGCTGGAGCTTGGTCTGAGAGAACGGCGGGTACCGCAGATCGGGACGAGCTGCCTCAACGCTGTCGAACATAGAGACGATGCATATCCTCCCTTTCCGCCGACGAACGGGATGCGGCCGGATCACTGACAACGCTGAGAGAGAGAGGCCACAGCGGCCTTGTGTGAGATGGTGTGATGAGAGACAAACCCATTTTTCCATTTTCCCCACGGCAATCGTTTTATATTCTAGGCGTGGTACCCGACCCTTCTTCGAGTAAACAACCACTACACGCGTCAAATTATCATGTGGGCTGCCTTTTCATACAGAAACGAACTCCACCGTGTACCCGCGTGGGTGTGGCCGGGAACGAGACGTGAGTACGTGCGTCCTGCGTGCACTTCTTCTTTAGGTGCAGGTACGTACGTGGGTGGGTGTGAGAGACATGGTTTGTGCGAAACAGAGGCAATGTGTTGATGCTATCTCAATCAGAAAAACGTAACATATGCAATGTGTGTGAAACGGAGTCATGGACGTGAGATATCGATAGAATTGAAAATAGGGATGAAGTGTGTGGCTGTGCGATCGATAAAGAGTGCCATCGAATTTGTGTTTGTCCACGTCAAAGATACAGGACGGCTGGCCTACTGGAATTTGAGAGGGCAGAGGTGCAGTTCTTCTCCATGGCATGAATACCTACCTACAACGTTCGACTATCGGTGTGTGTGGGGGGGGTAGAGACCTGTCGACTAGTATATGTGCGGGGAAGGAGAGAGACCTAGCTATGTATTGAGGGAGATCGATCGACATCCATGGACATGTGTAGCAGAGAAATAAGGTTGGGAAAAAGACAAAGGTAGAGCGTCGGAGGGTTGGTGGTGGAGTGGCGTCTCACAAATGGTGGGAGAGGCTTGCTAGACAAACGGAGGGTATGAGTGCAATATCAATAAGAGAGGGCGGGGGTTGTCTGTCTGTCTATGCACATGCGTGTGAGAGACGGGTCGGGAGGTATTCAAGGATGATGAGGGGAGAATATATGGTTGTGGTAAGCATGCTTAACTACATACGAAGATCAACCATCATGTGTCCAAGAAAAGGAGAGACCTCACTAGCAAGGTAAGTGTATCGGTGCTTGGTCAAAACGAATTATAGTCGACCTGGCTATATGTAGGGAGATCAGTTCATATACACGCCTGCATGTTGATAGAGGCGGAGGTGTCCCGTCTCTCGATGAGATGATGGATTTCGCTTTGGTGGAAGTCGACTTTGACGATCCGACTACGAACGTGCGAGGACGTCGCGCCTTAGCAATCGCTAAACCAACTCCGAGAGGTTATTGACCATGCCGGAGCACGATCAATCTGACCACGAGGGTCTGTTTCCTGCGAGCAAACGAAGAACAAGCAAGAAACTGAGATTGCAATCTGGATATTGCGAATATAAGATGAAAGCTTTATTGATCAAGGTGGGGTTCTGTGACGCCTTTGTCTGGTCGTTGAACACAAACGAAGTACGCAAAGTTGCAGCTATGGCAAACTTTAATCTAAACAAAAACCGAAGTCTAAACGGTGCCCTAAGGGCTGTATATATGGAGGAAGAGAGGGGGAATTTCGTGGCCCTTGGTGGAGGGGTCCGAAATCAACCCTATCTCTTGTTTCCCCACACATACGGACTCTAAAAATAGCCTATACTAATGTATTTCGAAATTACATGGGCCTGGCCCAATAAAAAGGTGACGCAGCACCTATAATAGCCTCGGGACGAAATTTATGAAGTGGCATCTTGTATATTTCGTCCAAGGCTTCATGCACCCATTATGGTGGCTTCAAAGTCCTGAAATCATCACTTGTAACTCCGTTCTTGTTCCGCTTGTGATGAGGACATGACTACCTTGGATATGACCAAAAATATTGCATATATGCATATTTGTCAGGTGATTTCTAGTGCAAACTATTCAATAATCTATTTATGTTATCCAGAACAAAAATACTTCACACACTTTTGTGTTTTGTCTAATTGCAGGTGTATGGGACATTTGTACAATCCATATGAAGATAAGGAAGAAAGAGATGTTTATTTTCTGTCCAAAAAGTTCTCTCACGTCACTTTTGGCCCAAGAGAAGATAGAGTCCAAGTCTCTCACGTTCTGGATTCAGATTCGGACTGCACAGACATACCTGACTCAAAACGCACACAAGTTTTTCATACGGACTCCGAATTGGGTGATTCTTTTTTTGTTGGAAACTAGATTTCGTGCACTTTCCAACCCAATTGGAATCACCTTCAAATTCGTCCGGAGCGTTGAGTTGTGGACGAAACAATCTGATGCTGCAGCAGAATCCGAGTCAAACTACAAGTCCAAAGGTGTTACATCACCTCCACTTGGGCCCATTGGCCTTGTACGACCTAGATTTAGTTTTAGGCTGCCTTGGGACGTCCTCCCACCTCCTTGGCCGCCACCCCTTGCTCCTATATAAGTAGATCCATCTAGTAGCTTTTCCTTGGGATTTGTTTAGTTAAAAGATAGCCATTGCAACTTCGTGTACTTCGTTTGTGTCCAACGACCAGACCAAGACCGCTTACGGATCCCCACCTTTATCAATACTTCATATATACTCGCAATATTCAGATTGCTTTTATCATATTCTTGCTTGTTCTTCGATTGCTTGCAGGAATAGACCTTCGTGGTCAGGTTGATTGTGCTCCAGCGTGGTCAATAACCTCTCGGAGTTGGTTTAGCGATTGCTAAGGCGCAACGTCGTGCACGTTTGTAGTCGGATCGTCAAAGTCATCTTCACCAAATCGATAGTTATCATCTCATCGAAAGATCCGGACACCCCGCCTCTATCAGCTTTTTAGTACTACTTGTCACCCCAAACTGATGGACAAACTGAAGTAGTCAATAGAACGTTGTCTACTATGCTTAGGGCTGTTTTGAAGAATAATAAGAAAATGTGGGAGGAATGCTTGCCTCATATTGAATTTGCTTATAATCGTTCATTGCATTCTACTACTAAGATGTGCCCTTTTGAAGTTGTGTATGGTTTCCTACCTCGTGCACCTATTGATTTGTTGCCTCTTCCATCTTCGGAGAAGGTTAATTTTGATGCTAAACAACGTGCTGAATTGATTTTAAAAATGCATGAGTTAACTAAGGAAAACATTGAGCGCATGAATGCTAAATATAAACTTGCTGGAGATAAGGGTAGAAAACATGTTGTGTTTGCACCTGGAGATCTTGTTTGGTTACATTTGCGTAAGGATAGATTTCCTGATTTGCGCAAATCAAAGTTAATGCCACGTGCTGATGGTCCCTTTAAGGTGTTAGAGAAAATAAATGATAATGCATATAAACTTGAGCTGCCTGCAGATTTGAAGCCTTATTTGGGTGAGGAAGATGAACTTCCGTCGAGGACGACTTCATTTCAAGAAGGGGAGGATGATGAGGACATCAATACAATTGTTACACCCACAGCCCCTGCTGCTATACATACTGGACCAATTACTAGAGCTCGTGCACGCCAACTAAATTACCACGTACTTTCGTTTCTTGGTAATGATTCTAATGTTCATGAGAATATGATGCTGCCTAAATTGGATACATTTGTTTTGCTTACAAATGAAGGGCCTAGCTTGGAGAAGGATGAACATTGGAGCAAGAACAAGCATGGAGATGATGGCATGCGCAAGGGGAACAAGAATGGAGTTACAAGTGATGATTTCAGGACTTTGAAGCCACCATAATGGGTGCATGAAGCCTTGGACGAAATATACAAGATGCCACTTCATAAATTTCGTCCCATAATTTCAATGAACATAAAAAGGTTAAGGTTGCGGTTGGTTCTTTCACTGGTTATGCTTTGGTTTGGTGGAGTGAATATTGTCGGTTACACCCTAATTATATACCTACTACTTGGGATGATTTGAAACTTGCCATGCGACATACTTTCGTCCCTGCTTATTATACTCGTGACATGATTAAGAAGTTGCAACACTTAAAACAAGGTAGTGAAACTGTAACAAAATATTATGATGATTTACAAACTACCTTGTTGCATTCCTCTTTAGAAGAAAGTGAAGATGATTTTATGGATAGATTTTGGGGAGGATTAAACCGTGATATTCAAGAGATACTAATTCATGAAGAGTGTTATCCTATGGACCATTTGTTTCATCTTGTATGCAAAGCTGAACAGGAAATAAAACGACGTGTTGGCCACGAGGAGAACAAGCGCACGGTGCACATTCCAAGAGTTGATATGATTGTTCCTTCAACTACTAGGCATACTATGACAACCACATCCGTTGTTGTCAGGACTACATCACCTCCACCATGTGACACATCGCCCCCGAGAGTGGCTACATCATCTGAGTTGATCATAAGAGGTAATGACAAAGGTACTGATCTTCCATCTCTACATGAGAATGATGAATGCCTTGTCAATTTGAATGCACCATCTGATGAGCTACCCACTACTTTGATCACACCACCAATTTTAGAGGACTACGTTGATAATTTGACTTTGCCATGTGATCAAACAACTGAAATACCAACAATTTTGAGTGCACCCATTGAATTAACTATTGATGCAAAAGAACCAATGTTTAATCATTTTGATATGACCTCTAATCTTGGTGATGATTCTGTGTTGAATGACTTATTGCATGTTTGCGTATTTAAGCATGTTGTAGCATGTAAATTTGATGCAAGTAAGGTTTATTCACCAATGTTGGGATGGTTTAATGATGAACATTGTCAATCTTTGGAAATGAATAAGAGCTTCACTTATATGTGCAAACTGAGTTGCAATATTTTCATGCCTTCTACTTCTTGTGCTAATTTTTTGGCTTTAGATTTTATGAACTATGCAAGTTACTCATCTATTCATGTGTCATATATGCAAAAATCAAGGGAAGTAAAAATGGATGACATATACATATACAACATGTACACCTTGTCTCTTTTGTTAGCCACATTTCAGATTAAGCAACGCCGAGGACGGCTTTATTTTCAAGAAGGGGAGGATGATGAGGACATGACTACCTTGGATATGACCAAAAATATTGCATATATGCATATTTGTCAGGTGATTTCTAGTGCAAACTATTCAATAATCTATTTATGTTATCCAGAACAAAAATACTTTACACACTTTTGTGTTTTGTCTAATTGCAGGTGTATGGGACATTTGTACAATCCACATATGAAGATAAGGAAGAAAGAGATGTTTATTTGCTGTCCAAAAAGTTCTCTCACGTCACTTTTGGCCCAAGAGAAGATAGAGTCCAAGTCTCTCACGTTCTGGATTCAGATTCGGACTGCACAGACATACCTGACTCAAAACGCACACAAGTTTTTCATACGGACTCCGAATTGGGTGATTCTTTTTGTTGGAAACTAGATTTCGTGCACTTTCCAACCCAATTGGAATCACCTTCAAATTCGTCCGGAGCGTTGAGTTGTGGACGAAACAATCTGATGCTGCAGCAGAATCCGAGTCAAACTACAAGTCCAAAGGTGTTACATCACCTCCACTTGGGCCCATTGGCCTTGTACGACCTAGATTTAGTTTTAGGCTGCCTTGGGACGTCCTCCCACCTCCTTGGCTGCCACCCCTTGCTCCTATATAAGTAGATCCATCTAGTAGCTTTTCCTTGGGATTTGTTTAGTTAAAAGTTAGCCATTGCAACTTCGTGTACTTCGTTTGTGTCCAACGACCAGACCAAGACCGCTTCCGGATCCCCACCATTATCAATACTTCATATATATTTGCAATATTCAGATTGCTTTATCATATTCTTGCTCGTTCTTCGATTGCTTGCAGGAATAGACCTTCGTGGTCAGGCTGACCGTGCTTCCAGCATTGTCAGTAACCTCAGGAGATTGGTTTAGCGATTGCTAAGGCGCAACGTCGTGCACGTTTGTAGTCGGATCGTCAAAGTCGTCTCCACCAAATCGATAGTTATCATCTCATCGAAAGATCGGGACCCTCGCCTCTATCAAGTGGTATGAGTTTTCAGGTTGCTCGGTGAGAATTTCCAGTTTTCCTAGATTAGATTTATTTTCTTACCTATTGTCCAAGAAAAAGCCACACAAAAAAAAGTTAGATCTGTTCATCCTTTATCCAAGCCAGTCTGAGCCTTTGCAATTTTCTATTCATTGCTTGCATAGTTGAATTATCGGTTGCATCGTCGTGTCAGTTGCTGGTCTTAGCGTCTAGTTCCTTTAGAGTTTCGAGTTCTGTTCATATTAGTCACGCCGCCGCTGCATCATTATCCCTTCCGCTGTCCACCATCCCATCTATTAATTTCCACCACATGTTACGCACTGTTCATTGTCATAATCATAGTTGAGGTCATTCACATCTTCGCCTGATCCAATCTGCATCTTATCTAGTTTGTCTTGGAAAGAAAAAAAAAGAAGATAGAGAAAAAAAGAGAAAAAAGGAAAAAAAAAGAAAAAGAGAGAGAAGAAAAAGAAAAAGAAAAAGCGTGAGAAAAAAAAGAGAGAAAAAATGGATCTATCTAGAATCAATCTCGTACCTGAATTCGGATTGAAATCTGTTTTGCGCACTGTTCAGTAAAACAGGTATATCTTCCTCATACGAAGTCAGTTTTGGCTCCGTGAGTATTCAAATTGAAGATAGCGACGAGCCGCATCTAAATAGTTGCAGAAGCTAGTTCAATATTTGACACCTCAAAATCGGCTTCTAAATAGGTCTTTTTGCCCTCCGAAGTTCGTGAACACAACTTGTTCCAATTTTTCAGGCCAGTTTTAGAATTCTTTGACTCCTCATATCAACTCGGAATTGAGTGATTCTTTTTGCATTGGAAAGCTTGAGTTAGTAGCATTCTTTGAAAGAATTTATCAGAAAATTGTCTCAAACTTTTCAAGAGGAAAGTTGGAGAGAGAGTTGTTGTATATCCTGCTTGGCAGTTGTTTTTCATCATTATCTTCACTGCCGTTGTGATCTTCACTTATATCTTGCTGTCAAGAGCTACTTAGTATCCTTCATTGATGCTAGTTGTGCTACGCCGTGACCTCATTAGTGTTCTAGGCTCGCGTCTCTAGTCCGGTCTAGCCTAGGACCAGCACAGTACCGTCGTTGAGCGTTTATTCAACATTGCATCTTTGAATTGATTATTGCTAATCTTTTGCTACCATATATAGCCAACCCAGCTCCACATATTTCTACACCGTGTATACGTACGCTCCCCTGGCAATCTCTTTACTCAATATTCGGAGTTACTTGACACCGCTGGTTGCTGATCACCGCCTGCTGCATGGTAAGAACTTGTAAGACATTGATATTTGCTTTACTGTGAGCGTTTTACCACCACATCCTAGTAGTTATAGGAACATTATTTTTGGGTTTTTTTTCTTGTTCTACTAATCATGAGAGGATCCAGAGTCAATTCATGGGCTTTGTCGATCGCGGGAGACGTGCCACCACCTTTGCAAATACCACAACCGTCACGAGAGGTGCACAAACATCCAAATGCACATGATCAGGTTAATGTATCTATACCACCATTTAATGGCCGTTTTAAACCTGCTTTATATATTGAATGGGAGTTCGACATAAAAAATATATTTGCTTCCCATAATTTCAATGAACATAAAAAGGTTAAGGTTGCGGTTGGTTCTTTCACTGGTTATGCTTTGGTTTGGTGGAGTGAATATTGTCGGTTACACCCTGATTATATACCTACTACTTGGGATGATTTGAAACTTGCCATGCGACATACTTTCGTCCCTGCTTATTATACTCGTGACATGATTAAGAAGTTGCAACACTTAAAACAAGGTAGTGAAACTGTAACAAAATATTATGATGATTTACAAACTACCTTGTTGCATTCCTCTTTAGAAGAAAGTGAAGATGATTTTATGGATAGATTTTGGGGAGGATTAAACCGTGATATTCAAGAGATATGATAGAGGCAAAGGTGTCCCGTCTTTCGATGAGATGGTGGATTTCGCTTTGGTGGAAGTCGACTTTGACGATCCGACTACGAACGTGTGAGGACGTCGCGCCTTAGCAATCGCTAAACCAACTCCGAGAGGTTATTGACCACGCCGGAGCACGATCAACCTGACCACGAGGGTCTGTTTCCTGCGAGCAAACGAAGAACAAGCAAGAAACTAAGATTGCAATCTGGATATTGCGAATATAAGATGAAAGCTTTATTGATCAAGGTGGGGTTCTGTGACGCCTTTGTCTGGTCGTTGAACACAAACGAAGTACGCGAAGTTGCAGCTATGGCGAACTTTTAATCTAAACAAAACCCAAAGTCTAAACGATGCCCTAAGGGCTGTATATATGGAGGAAGAGGGGGGAATTTCGTGGCCCTTGGTGGAGGGGGCCGAAATCAACCCTATCTCTTGTTTCCCCACACATACGGACTCTAAAAATAGCCTATACTTATGTATTTCGAAATTACATGGGCCTGGCCCAATAATAAGGTGACGCAGCACCTAAAATAGCCTCGGGACGAAATTTATGAAGTGGCATCTTGTATATTTCGTCCAAGGCTTCATGCACCCATTATGGTGGCTTCAAAGTCCTGAAATCATCACTTGTAACTCCGTTCTTGTTCCCCTTGCGCATGCCATCATCTCCATGCTTGTTCTTGCTCCAATGTTCATCCTTCTCCAAGCTAGGCCCTTCATTTGTAAGCAAAACAAATGTATCCAATTTAGGCAGCATCATATTCTCATGAACATTAGAATCATTACCAAGAAACGAAAGTACCTGGTAATTTAGTTGGCGTGCGCGAGCTCTCGTAATTGGTCCAGTATGTATAGCAGCAGGGCCTGTGGGTGTAACAATGGTATTGATGTCCTCATCATTGATTATTGCTAATCTTTTGCTACCATATATAGCCAACCCAGCTCCACATATTTCTACTCCGTGTATACGTACGCTCCCCTGGCAATCGCTTTACTCAATATTCAGAGTTACTTGACACCGCTGGTTGCCGATCACCGCCTGCTGCATGGTAAGAACTTGTAAGACATTGATATTTGCTTTACTGTGAGTGTTTTACCACCACATCCTAGTAGTTATAGGAACATTATTTTTGGGTTTTGTTTCTTGTTCTACTAATCATGACAGGATCCAGAGTCAATTCATGGGCTTTGTCGATCGTGGGAGACGTGCCACCACCTTTGCAAATACCACAACCGTCACGAGAGGTGCACAAACATCCAAATGCACATGATCAGGTTAATGTATCTATACCACCATTTAATGGCCGTTTTAAACCTGCTTTATATATTGAATGGGAGTTCGACATAAAAAATATATTTGCTTCCCATAATTTCGATGAACATAAAAAGGTTAAGGTTGCGGTTGGTTCTTTCACTGGTTATGCTTTGGTTTGGTGGAGTGAATATTGTCGGTTACACACTGATTATATACCTACTACTTGGGATGATTTGAAACTTGCCATGCGACATACTTTCGTCCCTACTTATTATACTCGTGACATGATTAAGAAGTTGCAACACTTAAAACAAGGTAGTGAAACTGTAACAAAATATTATGATGATTTACAAACTACCTTGTTGCATTCCTCTTTAGAAGAAAGTGAAGATGATTTTATGGATAGATTTTGGGGAGGATTAAACCGTGATATTCAAGAGATACTAATTCATGAAGAGTGTTATCCTATGGACCATTTGTTTCATCTTGCTTGCAAAGCTGAACAGGAAATAAAACGACGTGTTGGCCACAAGGAGAACAAGCGCACGGTGCACATTCCAAGAGTTGGTATGATTGTTCCTTCAACTACTAGGCATACTATGACAACCACATCCGTTGTTGTCAGGACTACATCACCTCCACCATGTGACATATCGCCCCCGAGAGTGGCTACATCATCTGAGTTGATCATAAGAGGTAATGACAAAGGTACTGATCTTCCATCTCTACATGAGAATGATGAATGCCTTGTCAATTTGAATGCACCATCTGATGAGCTACCCACTACTTTGATCACACCACCTATTTTAGAGGACTACGTTGATAGTTTGACTTTGCCATGTGATCAAACAACTGAAATACCAACAATTTTGAGTGCACCCATTGAATTAACTATTGATGCAAAAGAACCAATGTTTAATCATTTTGATATGACCTCTAATCTTGGTGATGATTCTGTGTTGAATGACTTATTGCATGTTTGCTTATTTAAGCATGTTGTAGCATGTAAATTTGATGCAAGTAAGGTTTATTTACCAATGTTGGGATGGTTTAATGATGAACATTGTCAATCTTTTGAAATGAATAAGAGCTTCACTTATATGTGCAAACTGAGTTGCAATATTTTCATGCCTTCTACTTCTTGTGCTAATTTTTTGGCTTTAGATTTTATGAACTATGCAAGTTACTCATCTATTCATGTGTCATATATGCAAAAATCAAGGGAAGTAAAAATGGATGACATATACATATACAACATGTACACCTTGTCTATTTTGTTAGCCACATTTCAGATTAAGCAACGCCGAGGACGGCTTTATTTTCAAGAAGGGGAGGATGATGAGAACATGACTACCTTGGATATGACCAAAAATATTGCATATATGCATATTTGTCAGGTGATTTCTAGTGCAAACTATTCAATAATCTATTTATGTTATCCAGAACAAAAATACTTCACACACTTTTGTGTTTTGTCTAATTGCAGGTGTATGGGACATTTGTACAATCCACATATGAAGATAAGGAAGAAAGAGATGTTTATTTGCTGTCCAAAAAGTTCTCTCACGTCACTTTTGGCCCAAGAGAAGATAGAGTCCAAGTCTCTCACGTTCTGGATTCAGATTCGTACTGCACAGACATACCTGACTCAAAACGCACACAAGTTTTTCATACGGACTCCGAATTGGGTGATTCTTTTTTTGTTGGAAACTAGATTTCGTGCACTTTCCAACCCAATTGGAATCACCTTCAAATTCGTCCGGAGCATTGAGTTGTGGACGAAACAATCTGATGCTGCAGCAGAATCCGAGTCAAACTACAAGTCCAAAGGTGTTACATCACCTCCACTTGGGCCCATTGGCCTTGTACGACCTAGATTTAGTTTTAGGCTGCCTTGGGACGTCCTCCCACCTCCTTGGCTGCCACCCCTTGCTCCTATATAAGTAGATCCATCTAGTAGCTTTTCCTTGGGATTTGTTTAGTTAAAAGTTAGCCATTGCAACTTCGTGTACTTCGTTTGTGTCCAACGACCAGACCAAGACCGCTTCCGGATCCCCACCATTATCAATACTTCATATATATTTGCAATATTCAGATTGCTTTATCATATTCTTGATCGTTCTTCGGTTGCTTGCAGGAATAGACCTTCGTGGTCAGGCTGACCGTGCTTCCAGCATTGTCAGTAACCTCAGGAGATTGGTTTAGCGATTGCTAAGGCGCAACGTCGTGCACGTTTGTAGTCGGATCGTCAAAGTCGTCTCCACCAAATCGATAGTTATCATCTCATCGAAAGATCGGGACCCTCGCCTCTATCACCTTGCGCATGGCATCATCTCCATGCTTGTTCTTGCTCCAATGTTCATCCTTCTCCAAGCTAGGCCCTTCATTTGTAAGCAAAACAAATGTATCCAATTTAGGCAGCATCATATTCTCATGAACATTAGAATCATTACCAAGAAACGAAAGTACCTGATAATTTAATTGGCGTGCGCGAGCTCTAGTAATTGGTCCCGTATATGTAGCAGTAGGGGCTGTGGGTGTAACAATGGTATTGATGTCCTCATCATCCTCCCCTTCTTGAAATGAAGTCGTCCTCGATGGAAGCTCATCTTCCTCACCCAAATAAGGCTTCAAATCTGCAATGTTAAAAGTGGGACTAACCCCAAAATCTGCAGGCAGCTCAAGTTTATAAGCATTATCATTTATTTTCTCTAACACCTTAAAGGGACCATCAGCACATGGCATTAGCTTTGATTTGCGCAAATCAGGAAATCTATCCTTACGCAAATGTAACCAAACAAGATCTCTAGGTGCAAACACAACATGTTTTCTACCCTTATCTCCAGCAAGTTTATATTTAGCATTCATACGCTCAATGTTTTCCTTAGTTAACTCATGCATCTTTAAAATCAATTCAGCACATTGTTTAGCATCAAAATTAACCTTCTCCGAAGATGGAAGAGGCAACAAATCCATAGGTGCACGAGGTAGGAAACCATACACAACTTCAAAAGGGCACATCTTAGTAGTAGAATGCAATGAACGATTATAAGCAAATTCAATATGAGGCAAGCATTCCTCCCACATTTTCTTATTACTCTTCAAAACAGCCCAAAGCATAGTAGACAATGTTCTATTGACTACTTCAGTTTGGCCATCAGTTTGGGGGTGACAAGTAGTACTAAAAAGCAGTTTAGTCCCCAACTTAGCCCATAAACATCTCCAAAAGTGGCTAAGAAATTTAGTATCACGATCTGAAACAATAGTATTTGGCACACCATGCAAGCGAATAATTTCACGAAAGAACAAATCAGCAACATTAACAGCATCATTGCTTTTATGACATGGTATAAAGTGTGCCATTTTCGAGAATCTATCCACGACAACAAATATGCTATCCCTCCCCTTCTTTGTTTGAGGTAAACCTAAAACAAAGTCCATAGATATATCCTCCCAAGGAACACTAGGTACAGGCAAAGGCATATATAAACCATGAGGATTGAGTCGTGACTTAGCTTTTTGACATGTAGTGCAGCGAGCAATAAAACGCTCAACATCCCGTCTCATCTTTGGCCAAAAGAAATGTGTAGCAAGTATGTCCTCCGTCTTCTTCACGCCAAAGTGTCCCATTAATCCTCCTCCATGCGCCTCCTGCAATAACAAAAGACGAACGGAGCTAGTTGGAATGCATAGCTTGTTAGCACGAAACACAAATCCATCATTAACGACAAACTTGTTCCACATTCTTCCTTCTTTACAATTCTGCATTACATCTTTAAAATCAGCATCATGCACATATTGATCTTTGATGGTCTCCAAACCAAATATTTTGAAGTCAAGTTGTGAAAGCATAGTATAGCGACGAGACAATGCATCAGCAATAACATTTTCTTTTCCCTTCTTGTGTTTAATGACATAAGGGAAAGTCTCAATGAATTCAACCCATTTAGCATGTCTACGATTCAGTTTAGCTTGACTTTTAATATGTTTCAAAGATTCATGATCAGAATGTATAACAAATTCTTTGGGCCATAAATAATGTTGCCATGTTTCTAAAGTCCGAACAAGAGCATATAATTCTTTATCATAAGTAGAATAATTCAGACTAGGCCCACTCAATTTTTTAGAAAAGTATGCAACAGGTTTGCCATCTTGTAATAACACACCTCCTAATCCAATTCCACTAGCATCACATTCAAGCTCAAAAGTCTTATTAAAATCAGGAAGTTGGAGTAAAGGAGCATGTGTCAACTTATCTTTCAATACCGTGAAGGCTTCTTCCTATGCGGTACCCCAAAGAAAAGGCACATCTTTCTTTGTAAGCTCATTGAGAGGTGCAGCAATGGTGCTGAAATCTCTCACAAAACGCCTATAGAATCCAGCGAGGCCAAGAAAACTCCTCACTTGTGTGACCGTTTTGGGCTGCGGCCAACTCTCAATAGCTTCAATCTTGGCTTTATCAACTTCAATTCCCTGTGGAGTAACAACATAGCCAGGGGTCGGTGCAAAAGGTGCACTTCCCAAGGTTACCAAACAAACGTGCATCACGTAGAGCAATAAAAACAGCACGTAAATGTTCCAAATGTTCTTCCAAAGATCTGCTATAAATCAATATGTCATCAAAGTAAACTACCACAAATCGTCCAATGAAAGCACGTAAAACTTCGTTCATTAATCTCATGAAAGTACTAGGTGCATTAGTTAACCCAAAAGGCATGACTAACCACTCATATAATCCAAACTTAGTTTTAAATGTTGTTTCCCATTCATCTCCCAATTTCATACGAATTTGATGGTAGCCACTACGCAAATCAACTTTGGAGAATATTGTAGAGCCACTCAATTCAACAAGCATATCATCTAGCCTAGGAATAGGATGACGATAACGAATAGTAATATTATTAATGCCTCTACAACCAACACACATACGTGATGTACCATCCTTTTTCGGCACTAGAATAATAGGAACAGCACAAGGACTAAGGGATTCGCGTATATAACCTTTGTCGAGAAGCTCTTGTACTTGACGCATAATCTCCTTCGTCTCCTCTGGATTGGTACGGTATGGTGCACGGTTTGGCAGTGAAGCACCGGGAATTGAGTCAATCTGATGCTCAATCCCTCGAATAGGCGGTAATCCCGGTGGCACGTCTTGTGGAAAAACGTCAGCGAACTCCTGCAAAATGTTAGTGACAGCAGGAGGCAAAGAGGAAGGCACATCCTCGAATGAAAATAATGCCTCTTTATACACAAAAGCATAGCAAACAGATTTGCTGAAATCTAGCTCATCAATATCAGATTTGGTGGCAAATAAACATGCACTTTTCAATTTAATTTCAGAAGCAACACTAGATGGTTTATTATTAGGCTTCATTTGTTGCTCAAATTCTTTTGCCACAATCCGATTTTCACTCTTATTCTTCTCCTGTTTTGCTTTGTTAGCTCTATTAATATCATCTTTCAAAATGGAATCAGGAGTCATAGGAAGCAAAGTAATATTTTTATCCTTATGAACAAGAGTATAGTGATTGTTTCTACCATGGTGTACATAATTTTTATCAAATTGCCATGGTCTACCAAGTAATAAGGAACATGCTTGCATAGGTACCACATCACAATCAACATAATCAGCATATGTAGAGATACTAAAATGCACACGAACAGTACGTGTTACCTTAACCTTGCCGCTGTTGTTGAACCATTGGATGTAGTAAGGATGTGGATGTGGTCTTGTGGTGAGAGAAAGCTTCTCCACCATCTCCATGCTAGCCAAGTTGTTGCAGCTCCCTCCGTCTATTATGACGCGCACAGAACGTTCCTTCACAACTCCCTTGGTATGGAACAAATTGTGCCTCTGATTTTGCTCAGCTTGTGTGACCTGCACACTCAAAACACGTTGAGCAACTAAACATTCATACCTGTCAGCGTCTTCAGGAGCCATGTATTGCGTCTCATGATCAGAATCATCTCCACCATGTTCTTCATGTGTAATAAGAGCCAAAGTCTCCTCATCATAGTCACTAGCAGACTCATATCCACCACCCTCGGTAGCAATCATCACACGCGGAGATTTGCATTCTATCGCATAATGACCTCCTCCCTTACAACGATGACAAATAATATCACTTCTGTGCCCTGTTGATGCCCTGGAAGAAGAAGAACTCTGTGCAGGCCCGGCAGGTGCGCTCTTGGCAGATAATGGTGGTTGTTCCTGTTTTCTTGTATCACGGCTGTAGGAGGCACCTGATTGAGGTGCTGGTGCAGTTGAAGTAGAAGATGCACGCGGTGTCCATGATGAAGGTCGGCCTGCAGAAAAGTTAGTTCGCGCCAATGCTTGTCGATCCTACACTTCACGTTCAGCTTTACAAGCAAGATGGAATAATCGAGTGATATTAGTATACTCCTTATAGTCTAGAATGGTCTGAATCTCTCTATTTAATCCACCCAGAAAACGTGCAAGCATAGCTTCATTCTCCTCAACAATACCACATCGAATCATGCCAGTTTGTAATTCCTGATAATATTCTTCTACAGAATTTTTTCCTTGTCTTAAACGCTGCAATTTTTGAAGCAATTCACGTTGATAATATGGTGGAACCCAACGCGTACGCATAGCAGTTTTCAAAGCAGCCCAAGTAGTTGGAATAGGATATAATCTACAATGTTCAGACCACCAGACACATGCAAAACTAGTGAAAGCACAAACGGCAGCAGCAACCCGTCTCTCCTCGGGATATTGTAAACATGTAAAACGTTGTTCAGTTTCTAACTCCCAAGTAAGATATATATCAGGAACATATCTACCCTCAAATGGTGGAATATTCAATTTCAGTTTAGGAATATGGACATCATCTCGTACCTGAGGTGGTGGTGCAGGCCTACCATTACGAATATATACCTGAGGTCGACCTGCTAGTGGTGGTGCTGGTGGCTGCACGTAGTTCGGATTTTGATCAACCTCATCCTCATAATCTCCCACATAATCATCCTCCTCCGCATCAGCAGCATGAGCCACAGAAGTATCAACAGCAGCACCAACAGTTTGGCCAAACGCAAGAGGAACACGGCTCGCTCGGCGGAGGTCTGTTTTGCGACGTGGAGGTAGTCGTTGTTGTTGTTGTTGTTGGAGAGGTGCGTTAGGTGCAGCGGGTGGTGGTGGTGGAAGACGCGCGAGCAATTCATTAAACTTGTTATCGAGCTTTGTTTGGAACGTCTTCTCCATGCCATCTATCTTCTCCATGGCCTCTTCAAATCTGTTTAGCACATCTTGCACCTGTCCACTCATCATTTGCTGAAATTTATCATGCAAATCCTTATTCGTCATGTTCTCCCAGTCAGTCTCGTCGGCTTGTGATAGAGGCAAAGGTGTCCCGTCTTTCGATGAGATGATGGATATCGCTTTGGTGGCAGTCGACTTTGACGATCCGACTACGAACGTGCGAGGACGTCGCGCCTTAGCAATCACTAAACCAACTCCGAGAGGTTATTGACCACGCCGGAGCACGATCAACCTGACCACGAGGGTCTGTTTCCTGCGAGCAAACGAAGAACAAGCAAGAAACTGAGATTGCAATCGGGATATTGCGAATATAAGATGAAAGCTTTATTGATCAAGGTGGGGTTCTGTGACGCCTTTGTCTGGTCGTTGAACACAAACGAAGTACGCGAAGTTGCAGCTATGGCGAACTTTTAATCTAAACAAAACCCAAAGTCTAAACGGTGCCCTAAGAGCTGTATATATGGAGGAAGAGAGGGGGAATTTCGTGGCCCTTGGTGGAGGGGTCCGAAATCAACCCTATCTCTTGTTTCCCCACACATACGGACTCTAAAAATAGCCTATACTTATGTATTTCGAAATTACATGGGCCTGGCCCGATAAAAAGGTGACGCAGCACCTATAATAGCCTCGGGACGAAATTTATGAAGTGGCATCTTGTATATTTCGTCCAAGGCTTCATGCACCCATTATGGTGGCTTCAAAGTCCTGAAATCATCACTTGTAACTCTGTTCTTGTTCCCCTTGCGCATGGCATCATCTCCATGCTTGTTCTTGCTCCAATGTTCATCCTTCTCCAAGCTAGGCCCTTCATTTGTAAGCAAAACAAATGTATCCTATTTAGGCAGCATCATATTCTCATGAACATTAGAATCATTACCAAGAAACGAAAGTACCTGATAATTTAATTGGCGTGCGCGAGCTCTAGTAATTGGTCCCGTATATGTAGCAGTAGGGGCTGTGGGTGTAACAATGGTATTGATGTCCTCATCAGCTTGTGATCCTGGCATGGTTAGCAGCAATAGAAACACACAAGAATATGATCCTACAGACTACTAACAAGAGGTGGTGGTGGGTGTCACAAATCCGTCAAGCAAATCTCAAATTCTTACCAGTTCTTACCCAGCAGCAGGCGGTGATCGGCAACCGTTGTAGTCAAAAACTCTCAAAGCTTGGATAGAGCGATTACCAGGGAGAGTCAAATGCACGACGTAGATGTATGTGGAGCTGGGAAGGCTTATAATATGGTAGCAAAAAGGGTCAGCAATAATCAATTCAGAGATGCAAAGTTGAATAAACGCTCAACGACGGTACTGTGCTAGTCCTAGGCTAGACTGTGCTAGAGACGCGAGCCTAGACACCAACAAAATCACGGTGCGGCACGTAAACAAGGGAAAAGCACACTCTGGATTTTTTTTTCGCTCTTTTTTTTTTGCGCTCTTTTTTTTGCGCTGCTTTTTTTTGCGAAAAATCACTATAATGGCGAGTGTCTCAAAACTCTTCCTAGGTCAAACAGACAGGATGGGCACGAAATTTTTTTTGACCAATTTTTTTTTTCGACTGCCCGGACCCAAAAACTGGAAACGGGTCAAAAAAAACTTCCTATAATGGCACCTGTCTCAAAACACTCAGAAACAACTAAAAATAGGATAGCCAGAATTTTTTTCGAAAAATGCGTTTTCGAAAAATTTTGGGCCTAAACGGAGGGTGGTTTCCGGACTCTTTTTTTTCCGAAACCTACTCCGGCAAGGAAACACGAATCAGAATCTAGATGGATCTCGAAAACAAACCTAATATGACAAGAACTCGGATTGGTGGTGGATATATGGTGGTAGATGGCAGCGGTGGTGGTATATGACAACTGTGGTGGTATATGGATACGGATTCGAAGCAGTGGCGGATAAGCGGTGGTGGTAGATGGCAGGGGCGATTTTGGTGGTGCGGCGGCGGCGTGACAACTTATGACCAGAACTCGAAACTCTAAAAGACTAGACTCTAAGACCAGCAACTAGACACGACGATGCAACCGCAAATTCAACAAAGCAAAACCCTAAAAAGATTATGCAAAGGCTCAGATTGGTTCGGATATGATGAACTAACCCTATTTTTTTGGCTTTTTCGTGGACTGTAGGTATGAAGAACAGACTCGATCTAAACTACGAAAAACTGTAAAATCTCACCGAGCAACCTAGAAATCTGATACCACTTGATAGAGGCGGAGGTGTCCCGTCCTTCGATGAGATGATGGATTTCGCTTTGGTGGAAGTCGACTTTGACGATCCGACTACGAACGTGCGAGGACATCGCGCCTTAGCAATCGCTCAACCAACTCCGAGAGGTTATTGTACACGCCAGAGCATGATCAACCTGACCACGAGGGTATGTTTCCTGCGAGCAAATGAAGAACAAGCAAGAAACTGAGATTGCAATCTGGATATTGCGAATATAAGATGAAAGCTTTACTGATCAAGGTGGGGTTCTGTGACGCCTTTGTCTAGTCGTTGAACACAAACGAAGTACGCGAAGTTGCAGCTATGGCGAACTTTAATCTAAACAAAAACCAAAGTCTAAACAGTGCCCTAAGGGCTGTATATATGGAGGAAGAGAGGGGGAATTTCGTGGCCCTTGGTGGAGGGGTCCGAAATCAACCCTATCTCTTGTTTCCCCACACATACGAACTCTAAAAATAGCCTATACTAATGTATTTCGAAATTACATGGGCCTGGCCCAATAAAAAGGTGACGCAGCACCTATAATAGCCTCAGGACGAAATTTATGAAGTGGCATCTTGTATATTTCGTCCAAGGCTTCATGCACCCATTATGGTGGCTTCAAAGTCTTGAAATCATCACTTGTAACTCCGTTCTTGTTCCCCTTGCGCATGGCATCATCTCCATGCTTGTTCTTGCTCCAATGTTCATCCTTCTCCAAGCTAGGCCCTTCATTTGTAAGCAAAACAAATGTATCCAATTTAGGCAGCATCATATTCTCATGAACATTAGAATCATTACCAAGATACGAAAGTACCTGATAATTTAATTGGCGTGCACGAGCTCTAGTAATTGGTCCCGTATATGTAGCAGTAGGGGCTGTGGGTGTAACAATGGTATTGATGTCCTCATCACATGTGTTAGAAGCAAATAAGGTCCGAAGGCAAACAGGGGGAGGGGGTGTGGCTAGGACGTGGTGCGAGAGGCCTACCATGTCGAGGGGGGAGGAGTGTGCGAGCATGTGATAAATGAAAAGAGGGGCAGGAGTGTGCACCTGCGTGGAATCGTATTGGACATATGGGGGCATGGACGGTGAGAAGAGAAGAGGGGAAGTATATATGTGTTTGTTGTAGGCACACTTGGCTAGAGAGGTATATCGACCGGTGTGTGCCAGAAAGAAGGAGCCGGGGGCCTACACACACCGCTGGTGGACGACCTAAAGAGAAATAATGAACGTGCGCGATGGAGGGGACGCTAAGGGTGTGTGAGGGGGGCGGGCGTGTGCATGCACGATAGAAAGTTAGCGCTAGCTAGCTACAAATAGAAGAGGATCGTGAAGGTGTAAAAGACGAACAAAGATCATAATTCATTATAAAAAAGTGGATACAGATACTTGAAGAAGATATCATAATGTAGAACATTGATTATAATTTGGGCTAATGTGTGGCTTTTGCAACTCAGGTCTAAATACTTGTCATAATGTAGGGGGCGGGGCACTATACTTTGTGTGATAAACATGGTGTACGTCTGGAACATGGTTTAGATTATGAATATATAGTTAGTACATCAAATGTACTATTATTTGGAATCAACATCAAGTGTATTCAAAAAATAGAATTCGAGTTCATGTAGTACACATAGTTCATATCCATCTCTATAGTAATCATGTGGTGTGTTATTAAGGTAATACACGAATGATGGTTGAAGTTGGCAACAATCATGATTGTAGATTCTTATTCAAATAGAGAAACGGATTCAAATTTAGTTCAAATTGCAGCGGTAGTATAGACATTTGGAATGCACTAAAATGTTGGTATGAGTAGGTTACATGCATTATACAACAAGCGAAAAAATTTAATCGGACATAACATGGATTCATACTCCCTCCTTCCATCTATATAGGGCGTAATGAGATTTTTAAGACCGCCTTTGACTATTGACAAGATTAATAGTACATGACATGCACAATGTGAAAATTATATCATTGAAAGAACCTTTCACAGACGAATTTAACGGTGTGCTTTGTGTAAGTTGCATGTCATATATCATTACTCTAATATTTGGTCAAAGTTAGCATCGAAAAACACATTAGGCCCTATATAGATGGAAGGAGGGAGTAGCTTCGAATAGCATTTGTATAGTAAAACGGGGCAAGACTCTCTTTGTGTGGTGTGAATAGTTTTATTTTTTTTTGTTTTCTTTTTGGTTGAGGGAAGTGTGAATTGATTTGGTACGTACAAGTACAATATTACTACACGCTAGGCTTGTCCCTAAAATTCAACCCGCGTCTTGTTATATCCCGAAAATTCAGATATCGTGCTCCCAAAACTGGCGCCTTCACAACCCGCGCCTTGCTATCCTGAAATTACAACCTGCGCGAAAACTCCCTCCAGCTGCCAAATCCCGACACGTGAAATCCCCCTTCTAACCCTGAGCCGAAAGGGCCGCTAGTTGAAATCGGTGGGGGGTACTTTTGTAAAACACCCTACATTTTGGACAAGCGCGTCCCTAAGTCATGCTTCACCCCCTCCCATCTCCCCCTTTTCGCCATTCGAAATCCCAGGCCGCCAT
Organism: Triticum dicoccoides; assembly: GCF_002162155.2. NCBI lineage: Eukaryota > Viridiplantae > Streptophyta > Magnoliopsida > Poales > Poaceae > Triticum > Triticum dicoccoides. The sequence continues at coordinate 361,464,752 of NC_041385.1, forward strand.
AACCTCTCCGCTCCAGCCGCGAAACCCCACCCTCCTCCGTCCTCCACGTCACCACTGCCCAGCCGGAGCCTCTTCCTCGACGACGTCGTCCACCGCAACAGCTCGACATCCCTCGTCCACCTCCTCGGATGAGGATCCGTCGTCCATCTCCCTGTCCCGCCGGTTCAGCCGTCCCGTCCTCCACCTCCAAGGAGTTGCTCCGACGATCGCCTCATCTATCGTGGCTGCTCCATCCCCACAGCGTCGCCTTATCCTGCTCCACTGGAACCGCAACATCCTCACCGACTCCTCGGACGAAGCTGAGGCCTACTCGGCGCCACCAAAGAGGTTGTACACTCATCGCATCGCACCTTCTCCTTAACTCGACCTCCCGGCGCCGATGGTGCTCCATCCCGCACCCCCATGGAGTGGCTACCTCGAAGCCGGTGCCGTGGGCGACATCTCTACGGCGGCTCTTCCCCAGTGCGAGGCCCCTTCGGCGGCGGCGCCCATACCAGCCGGATTTGCTGCTGCTGCTCCGGCTCTCGCTCGCTCGCTCGCGCTGCTGCTGCTTCTCAGGCTCTCGCTCGATTGCTCGCTCGCCCAGCTGCTGCTGCTGCTCTCCCCCTCGCTCGTGTTGCTGCTCTGCTTTGATTAAGCCACACTTTAGTCGACTGAATCGACTTTTGGGTCAGTCGATTTT
>NC_041385.1:361465789-361467176 GCF_002162155.2 Triticum dicoccoides
CAGAGTTAAGGAAGAACCGCCCGCAGCGGGGACGGGGGCTCGCTGGAGAGGTACCCCACTATCTATCTTAGGGTTCAGGGTGGGGGGCGGGGGCCTAGAGGGCTGGTCGGGGCAGCGGTGGCGAGTTGTTTTGGGGCAGCGAGGCGACGCTGGGGCCGGCGGTTCGGCCGGTGGTGGCTGGTGGCTCAGGAGGGTGCAGGTTGAAGATGAACTACAGGCCCTCCCTAAACTACATGTCAAGTGCCTCTCTGCTACCATTGCGTTCAGTTTCGACAGTAGCATTCAGATTCCATAGTAAATTTCAGTTTCGACATTAAGTTCAGAGTCAACAGTATTTACCTCATCTGTGGTTTTTGGTGATGTTAATTTTACATCCATTTTACATCATCTATTGGAGATGCTATTAGAATCCCACTTGAGATTGACGATGTTTGTCTTGTGCTGCTTCAGCCTTGACATCTTACGGCTCACCGGAGCTGCTCCAATGACAGAACGATGCATCACAACAGAGCATTGCCCTGGACGCCATCTACAGATTCCTCAGATCTTCCTCCACACCTCCGACAGCCACCTCTGTGATAGAGGCAAAGGTGTCCCGTCTTTCGATGAGATGGTGGATTTCGCTTTGGTGGAAGTCGACTTTGACGATCCGACTACGGACGTGTGAGGACGTCGCGCCTTAGCAATCGCTAAACCAACTCCGAGAGGTTATTGACCACGCCGGAGCACGATCAACCTGACCACGAGGGTCTGTTTCCTGCGAGCAAACGAAGAACAAGCAAGAAACTAAGATTGCAATCTGGATATTGCGAATATAAGATGAAAGCTTTATTGATCAAGGTGGGGTTCTGTGACGCCTTTGTCTGGTCGTTGAACACAAACGAAGTACGCGAAGTTGCAGCTATGGCGAACTTTTAATCTAAACAAAACCCAAAGTCTAAACGATGCCCTAAGGGCTGTATATATGGAGGAAGGGGGGGGAATTTCGTGGCCCTTGGTGGAGGGGTCCGAAATCAACCCTATCTCTTGTTTCCCCACACATACGGACTCTAAAAATAGCCTATACTTATGTATTTCGAAATTACATGGGCCTGGCCCAATAATAAGGTGACGCAGCACCTAAAATAGCCTCGGGACGAAATTTATGAAGTGGCATCTTGTATATTTCGTCCAAGGCTTCATGCACCCATTATGGTGGCTTCAAAGTCCTGAAATCATCACTTGTAACTCCGTTCTTGTTTCCCTTGCGCATGCCATCATCTCCATGCTTGTTCTTGCTCCAATGTTCATCCTTCTCCAAGCTAGGCCCTTCATTTGTAAGCAAAACAAATGTATCCAATTTAGGCAGCATCATATTCTCATGAACATTAGAATCATTACCAAGAAA
>NC_041385.1:361471745-361472868 GCF_002162155.2 Triticum dicoccoides
TATAATGGCGAGTGTCTCAAAACTCTTCTTAGCTCAAACTGACAGGATGGGCACGAAATTTTTTTTTTGACTGCCCGGACCCAAAAACTGGAAACGGGTCAAAAAAAACTTCCTATAATGGCACCTGTCTCAAAACACTCAGAAACACCTAAAAATAGGATAGCCATAATTTTTTTCGAAAAATGCGTTTTCGAAAAAATTTGGGCCTAAATGGAGCGTGGCTACCCGACTCTTTTTTTTTCCGAAACCTACTCCGGCAAGGAAACACGAATCGGAATCTAGATGGATCTCGAAAACAAACCTAATATGACAAGAACTCGGATTGGTGGTGGATATATGGTGGTAGATGGCAGCGGTGGTGGTATATGACAGCTATGGTGGTATATGGATACGGATTCGAAGCGGTGGTGGATAAGCGGTGGTGGTAGATGGCAGGGGTGATGATGATGGTGCGGCGGCGGCGTGACAACTTATGACCAGAACTCGAAACTCTAAAAGACTAGACTCTAAGACCAGCAACTAGACACGACGATGCAACCGCAAATTCAACAAAGCAAAACCCTAAAAAGATTATGCAAAGGCTCAGATTGGTTCGGATATGATGAACTAACCCTAATTTTTTTTGTGGCTTTTTCGTGGACTGTAGGTATGAAGAACAGACTCGATCTAAACTATGAAAAACTGTAAAATCTCACCGAGCAACCTGGAAATCTGATACCACTTGATAGAGGCAAAGGTGTCCCGTCTTTCGATGAGATGGTGGATTTCGCTTTGGTGGAAGTCGACTTTGATGATCCGACTACGGACGTGTGAGGACGTCGCGCCTTAGCAATCGCTAAACCAACTCCGAGAGGTTATTGACCACGCCGGAGCACGATCAACCTGACCACGAGGGTCTGTTTCCTGCGAGCAAACGAAGAACAAGCAAGAAACTAAGATTGCAATCTGGATATTGCGAATATAAGATGAAAGCTTTATTGATCAAGGTGGGGTTCTGTGACGCCTTTGTCTGGTCGTTGAACACAAACGAAGTACGCGAAGTTGCAGCTATGGCGAACTTTTAATCTAAACAAAACCCAAAGTCTAAACGATGCCCTAAGGGCTGTATATATGGAGGAAGGGG